>NC_064858.1:94191982-94461982 GCF_024139225.1 Suncus etruscus
CCTGTCATCTAGTACTATCATGACATCAGTCCTATTCATTAAAAAATATCATGGCAGGGCCGGGCGGTGGCGCTGGAGGTAAGGTGCCTGCCTTGCCTGCGCTAACCTAGGACGGACCGCGGTTCGATCCCCCGGCGTCCCATATGGTCCCCCAAGAAGCCAGGAGCAACTTCTGAGTGTATAGCCAGGAGTAACCCCTGAGCCTCACAGGGTATGCCCCAAAAACCAAAAAAAAAAAAAAAATATCATGGCAAATAGAACGCAGAACACATTTTGGGAAATTATTTCAAACACATAAACACCATGAAATTCAGTAGACAAAACGTTTTTCTAAATGCGCATGTCTTAGTTTTATGGCTCTCTGATCATGCTTTCCACACTACCAGGAGCTCCAATGCAGATTACTAGCTCTTCCCCTAGCAGAGAGAGAGCTTTTCTCTTAGTACTTTCATAGACATTTGCTCATATTGCAATTATGACATATGTAGTATTGTGTTGTTATTAATTTGGTTCTTATCTGTTTCTATGCTAGCAACTAAACTCTTTGAAGGCAAACTTCTTATATACATTTGTTTTTGTAGGATTTAATCTCAAATGTTGGCGTGAAGAATGTTCTTAACATTTATTTATTGAGTTAAGATCAAAATGAAACAGTAAACCAGGGTAAAAAATGGGGTGGGGGGACAAATTCTTCAAAATTATTTTTTCCACACCTCAGGCCTTAATTCTTGACTAATGTTTTCAAATTCATACTGCACTTTTTAAAAAAAAAATATTCAGCAGAGAATCTGTGTTTAGCAATTCCTGAAGTGGTACACTCTTGGTCCTCCAAATAGTTCTGCTCTTGCTCCTCTAATTTCTCAACAAAGACATCTCACCACTCAGCCATCTCAGAGTCATCTACCCCTTTATGTTCATTAATACCCATATTTCACTCATTAGTCTCAATAGTTACATGATCCTTCTGGAGTCTGTGCTGTCCTGTTTCACCCCAGTGACTGCCTTGCTTCTGATACTTGTCACCTCTTAAAGTGTCCTGACTTCCTAATTGCTTTCAAGTCCTCACCCCATTATCCACCTTCTATCATGAAAGTCATTTTTCTAATGCACTTGAATTTTTTGATTTATTAAAATACATCTTATATTTTATAAGCCTGTGGTCATGTAAAAGTTTCTTTAGTGAAAATGTACTGTAAGTAGAGAAAATTTAAGAATTAATCAGGGCCTGAAGAGATAGCACAGCAGCGTTTGCCTTGCAAGCAGCCGATCCAGCACCAAAGGTGGTTGGTTCGAATCCCGATGTCCCATATGATCCCCCGTGCCTGCCAGGAGCTATTTCTGAGCAGATAGCCAGGAGTAACCCCTGAGCATCGCCGGGTGTGCCCCCCCCCCAAAAAAAAAGAATTAATCTATTACCGCTAATGAAACCATTAACAGAGAATTAGGCAACTATTAGGTTCCCAGCACTATATCCAACTCTGGGGAAATTCTGAAGGAAGGTGATTTTTTTTCTTTGAAAAAATATTTTAAATAATTTTATTGTGATCAAAGTTAATCATAAGTGTTTCACAGTAATATTTTAAGGTACATAGAGACAATGAATTAGGGCCATTCTCACCACCAGTGATGACTTCCCTCCACTATAGTTTCTAGCATGCTTCTGCCAGTGTTCTCAGCATGCATCCCATACCTCCCCACCCAATCTACAACAAGCTATACACAAAGGAGAACTGTTACACTAATGCACATGAATTTAACATTTATTTTATTATTATAAACTTTCAATAGCTCCCCATTGTCTATAACACAAATCAACTATTGTATAGAGAAGTTACCATAATCTTTCTCAAATTTACCTTTCAAACATGTTATTCATGTCTGTTTTAGAAGCTCCATTTTTTTCTGAAATAACTGTCATTCTCAACTTTGCTGATGATTCTCAACTCTCTTAGATTGTTCAGTGTACCTGTATATTGCCTATCCCACCCCAGCATGCCTTCAGCACTTTGCCCACAGACCATCTTTTAACAACTAATTTATATGTCTCCTCTTCTGCGATTGACTCTCCAGCTGAGATGGAATTAAAGATACACTTCATCAGTGTCAAAATCCACAGAATAAATGCTCTGGCAGCATTTTTCTTAGGGCATTTAATTGGAGCCACAGTTAGACCATTTGAAGCTGGACAAATTAAATTAGCAGTACCTTCTCTAGAAAATGGCAACTCTGCACCAGGCTAGCAGACTCGATAAATAAAGTGTGGACCAGATGTCAGATGTCAGATGTCAGATGCTACTGCTATTAGCATCATGTTTGTTCATGCATGAAAAACCCTGCCCACCATCACACATGGGCCCTCAGAATTTACTGTTCTTATCTTTCTCTCCCATATTGGGAGAGAATTCCTAAAAAGCAGCTGGATTAAGACTTTGATTCACAGAATCTAAAACATGGTTCAGTCTCTTTTGAATTGTTGTTTTTAGAAGAAGCTATTCCAGAAGCCACCAGAAAAATCCTTTTTAAAAAAAGGACACCCAACCCAATCCTTTTCTTTATAGTCACAGTAGTTTGGATAGTCTTTAACTATAAATGAAAGAATTGGAAGACAAATCTTTTCTATGGGTTCTAGTATTTCTCCACCTGGCCATTTAGAAATTATCTGCCTCTTCCCCCCTTCCTTCCCCCAATGTCCTCTCTTCCACACATCCAGCCCCTGTTGCAAGCAGTGGATGAACAGAATAAAGTCCTGGCTCTAACAAGCTTACTTTGAATGGGAGATTTAAATAATAAAAATATAATAAAGTATTATCATTTTTCTAAGTGTCATGAAGAAATACACAGCAGAGAAGACCCAGGAGGTGGAAGTCAAAGAATATCTCTCAGGAAGTGACATTTTGTCAGAGGCAGAGAGGATCCAGAACTCTGGCAGGGGTGCATTCTAGTGGAAATTTAGGTTCAAAGACCTGAGAAGAGGGGGTGAACTTGAGAGTTGGGGATAGAAAGGCTGATAATGAGGGCTGCTTTCTACCAAGGGAGTGAAGCAGAAAATGGAAAAAATGAGGCACCCTTATTCTAAGCACCAAGATTTTCAGCTTTTAAACTTCTGATGTTCTCCCAGTCTATTGTTGCCTTCTCTTTATTCTTGGTTGGCTTTCATCATCTCCAATTTCTCTCCTCACTGTCTTAGTCTTCATACTGCAATTAGAATGTGCTATATATGTAACTCTGAACCTGTTATCTATGCTTTATACTTCTCATGGACTTTCTCCACACTCCCTAGAGAGTATGCTCCAGATCTTAACATGATCAACAAAGCCCTCTAGACCCCACCTACTACTCTTCATTCCAGCCACAACAAAGCACTTATTCCCTTTAAGCCTTGCTCCCCTGTTTTTTGTTTCTCAATCTTTTTTTTTTGTTTTTGTTTTTGTTTTTGTTTTTGGGTCACACCCGGCGGTGCTCAGGGGTGACTCCTGGCTGTCTGCTCAGAAATAGCTCCTGGCAGGCACGGGGGACCATATGGGACACCGGGATTCGAACCAACCCCCTTTGGTCCTGGATCTTCTGCTTGCAAGGCAAACACCACTGTGCTATCTCTCCAGGCCCTTTGTTTCTCAATCTTAATAATCATTCTGCTTCTACTCTGGAGTTACTTCTCCTCTCTGCTTCATTATAACCTGGAATTTTCTCTGTACTCTACAATGCCAATCGTAAGAAGAAATATATATATACATGTCTCCAGTTAACCTCTAATTTTGTTGAGGACAATGATTTGATTCAATCATATTTTGCTTCCAAGATATGATCTGAGATTGGGGCCAGGAACAACTACTCAAAAATGCAGTCTTCTCTTTTCTCATTTTACAGCTAAGTGCTCACTCTCTCATCTACCCATGTTTCAGGCCTCTAGCAGGCATAGCTGCCCTGTAAGTCTTCATTTAAGGTGTAAATTTCAAAAGATTCCTAAATATTTACAAGATTCTTTGATCATATTCATTCAAAATTCTGAAAAGAAGGTAAATACCTAGCTCAAAAGATAAGCCATTCATATCTCTATCTGCTCAAAATAAGGAAGAACAAAAATTATCCTGTAACTTTAAGATTTGAACTAATATTAAGTTTTAAGAGAAAAATAAATGCTTGAAGAAGCAGGCTTATTTTAAATAAATCTATTTTTTCTTTTTCTTTTTTTTTTTAAATCTATTTTTTTTTTTTTTTTGGTTTTTGGGCCACTCCCGGCGATGCTCAGGGGTTACTCCTGGCTGTCTGCTCAGAAATAGCTCCTGGCAGGCACGGAGAACCATATGGGACACCAGGATTCGAACCAACCACCTTTGGTCCTGATCGGCTGCTTGCAAGGCAAACGCCGCTGTGCTATCTCTCCGGGCCCTTTAAATCTATTTCTAATATTCAATTTGGTAGTTATACAAAAGACTCCTCTGCAAAATGTAATGTCTATCTTATCATGCATTTCTTCTACTTAAAAAAGGCAGAATGGTTGTTGAGAATAGATACTAATCAATACTTTTTCATATTAACATTTCTTTTATTGAAACTCATCTTTATGCTAAGTTCAAGGTTCTGGTTTAAATTAGAAAATTAAATAGATTTTTATGGGGCCGGCGAGGTGGCGCTAGAGGTAAGGTGTCTGCCTTGCAAGCACTAGCCAAGAAACGACTGTGGTTCGATTCCCCGGTGCCCCATATGGTCCCCCCAAGCCAGGGGCAATTTCTGAGTGCTTAGCCAGGAGTAACCCTTGAGCATCAAATGGGTGTGGCCCGAAAAAAAAAAGAAAATTAAATAGATTTTTAAAGAAATGTTATGCACTCATAATAAACAATTTTATGGGGGGGGCAGCATATCCTGCAGTGCTCAGGGGCTACTTTCAGATTGAGAAGTAGCTCAATCTGTGCTCAATTGCATTTAAAAGACAAAGCTCTGGGCTTTCTCTGGATATGCTTGGGAGCTGGCAGGCCATGTGGTGGCAGGGATTGAACCTGGGGCTTCTGCATACAAGCATGTATCTGCCATTTAAACTATCTCTCCAGCCCCCTCCCCGAAACTTGAAAATTAAATTGTCACAAGTTCTTCTAAAACATAATAAAAAAAGAAAAGTGAAATATTGGTTATGGGAAGGACACTGTCCATCCTGCTATATAGCAAAGATTTCTTGAGTTCATACCTGGGACAAACATACAAAATCTCTATAGCAAAAGGAGAAAGCTCCATCGTTGTTTCTTTTCCCAGAATCCTTCTCCACTTCACTGAATTTCCGTTACTCTCTGATGAGACTCCCTGATCACCTTCAAAGGCACTTTCCTTTTCCCACGGCCCCTGCCCCTGACTACTGTGGTCAACTTGAAAGGCCTTTCTCCTCCAGCAGGTTTGATGCCTGCTCATCTTTCACAAGAGCATCAGGCTTCTGCTCTCTGAGCTCTCAGAAACTTTCATTTTCTTCCTCCTGAACAGGGAAACATTGTCTTCTTTTTACATCTTTAGGCCACACTGAAGATGCTCAGGGTTATTCCTTGCTCTGTACTGGCAACTATTCCTGGAGGAGATATGAGATCTTATGGGATGCCAGAGATCCAACCTGGATCAGCCATGCAAGGCAATTGTCCTGCCCACTGTGCTATGCAAGGCAATTGTCCTGCCCACTGTGCTATTGCTCCATCCCATAAAAATGCTCTTGTTTATGTCTCAGCCAATGTTGCAACTCCTAGTCTCATTAAGAGTGTAATGAATTTTGTCCTAGAGTATGAGTTGGTTAAGGTCAATAACCTTCGACGCATTGCTCTTTGAATATAGCATTTTTAATTCAGAGCCAGAATATGCTAAAAGACTGATTGTATGGTTAAAATCCAGCCTGGGAGATCAATTCCTCACTCATTTATAGTAGATGGGGAAAAAAAACCTGGCTTGGCAAATGAAGTGAGTTGGTTAAATTACTTTAGCAAATGAAGCACCAATGAGAGAGAGAGAGAGAGAGAGAGAGAGATAAAGAGATAAAGAGAGAGAGAGAGATGGGCTACAGATTGAAAGGTATTTGCCCTAAATTATTAATTCCCCCAAATAGCTCCCTCCCAACATTCATTACCTCAATAGGGGCAATTCAATTGAGCTAAATTTAATCCCAAACAAAATGCTTTCCTGAGTATCATACTTTTTCTGCTTCACTACAGCAACCTAAAAGATTTTTATGTGTGTGAGCAGTTTCAAAGTCAGGAATAAACACAGAGGAGAAGGTATTGGTGAGGAATCTGTTTACATGCCTTTACACCACTGTGGAGGGAAGACAGAGTGGAGTTTACATTTATGCCATGTACCCTGCTACAGAACCAGATGTGGCTTACAAGGTACCTTGTAACTCATCTCCTCCAAGCAATAAAGTCTTTTTTTTTCTGGCAAAAGTTGGAGAAACTTACTGCTGTTTTCTATCAGCAGATACAACAGATGGTTGGCACATGCCTGCTTCACTAAATGAAATGGGCTCTCGGCAGAATGACTCTTTGATCCCCCGTGGCATGCCCACAACACCACAATGCAAAATACCGCAGCCTAGTAGAATCTAAACATTAAAGGTTTAAAGCTGTGCTTTTGATATGAGTACCTTCTTTTAAAAATCATGGCCACAGTATATAAACATAATCACATTCCCACTTTGAAACCAGGGAACAGGGGTCAGAAAATGAGGCATTTCCTCCATTTGGTGACATAAAACTACCGCAAAGGTATGACAGCAAACCCCAGGAGTTGGAAGGTATGCAACCACTTGGGTTGTAACTTTACCAAAATAATCATAACTCTATTAGAGAAAAATGTGGACAGTGGACATTAAGGGATTTAAATAATAACAATAAGTGTTACCATAACTTCAGAAATGGAAGAAGATATTTGGCAGTTCTTTTGAAGAGAGAGAGGAAGCAGTTGAATTAAAATTCACCCTCCCTTATTTTTCTTTGATTTGTGTGAAGGATTGAAGGACAAAAAAAATACATTTTAATACAGATCTAAATTCAACCATTCCAAAGGGACATTTGAAACCACAAACTGAGCCAATTTAATGCAACTAGTGTTACATCATATAAAACACTATATTGAAAAAGCAAACTGGAACTTTAGAAGCACTTTGATGATTAGATTATCCAATTGATATTACAAAACACCAGTAGAGTGATTCTATCTTTAAAAAAAAAAAAGCAAAGCAAAAAAGTGAGTCAGTTCAGAAAAATGACTGGTTTGATTTATATTATTTTCTCAGTAGGTATATTACAGTCTAAGGCTGAATTTGAGCTCTGCAACTAGAATTATTCACAAAACCCTTCCTTTCTTCAACTTTCTTCCTTTTCTCTCTTTTTCTCTCTTCTTTTCTTTATTCTTCCCTGCCTACTTTCTTTCCTTGCCTTTCTTTCTTTCCTATACCTGGTGATGTAGGGATTACTCCCAACTCTGTGCTCAAGAAGTAGATCCTCATGCTTGGAAAGTCCAGTGATCAAACCTGGGCCTCCTATAAGCAAAGTCTGTACTCCAATTCATTGAGCTATCTGTGTAGCCACTAAGGGAAATCCAACTACAAACATGTTTGTATTCATGCCAAAATAAAGATATTATTTTTTAAAAAGGGGTTCTTTTATACTTGAACCTGTATTATTGTAATTATTTCTAAAAATTTTCAAAAATCAAGTCTTTTTTCAGTGAGAAGGGTTATAATAGATTTATAATTAATTTTACATCTTAGAAAATATTTCACTTGGCACAAGAGGTCTTCAGTATATCTAGTATTTTCTACTTTTAGCAGTTATATATAAAACAAAAGCATAAAGTTCTAGAGATTAATACAATAAAATTTAATTCTTCCACAATATCTACATGACTACACATATTCCCAGGGCAGCAAACAAAATTCTCCTCTTCCTTTCCTGCATTTACCAAGACACTTTAATGTTTTATTTTTAAGCATATTGAAATTTTCAAAAGTGAAACTATACTAGTAGCCTCAGGCAGTTAAAAATTGTTTATTGATTATCATTCATCTTCAATTTTGTAAAACTTCAGATTAGCTGTTTATCTATATGTGTGTAACCACCTCCACAATTAAAGAGAGAGAGAGAGATATCTCCCATATGTGCAATAAAAAAGTAACATGGTAAGAGAACAACAAATGGTCAAAGTCATTAGGACTAGAGATTTTTGTCTAGAAAACTGAGCTTATTAGGGGAGGTCAAGAGGAGCCTTCAGGAGGAAGAAAACAGGCTCTCTGGTGATGAGTGTGTTGAAATTATGTATTTTTGAAAAGCAGAATTAACAGTATTGTAAAACCCAGTATTCAATGAAAAACATTTCTTAAAAAAATTGTTGATTGAATTTTAATATGTTAGAAGAAATATATTAGGAATTTTGTCCTGTATGCAAGACTAAAAGCTTTTTTTTTTATTGTTTTTGAGGATGTGGGGCCACAGTGACAGTGCTTAGGAATTATTCCTATTTCTGCTATCAGATAGCTCCTAGTGGGGCTTAGCAGACCTTATGGGATGCTCAGAATCCAACCTGGTTTGGCTACCTGCAAGGCAAGTATACTGTCACTCTGACCTGATTAAAAGTTTCTTCTAAGATTTAGACCTATTTCTACAAATGTTTAATTCTACTTAGTGTCCTAGAAGATGAGTTTGAAGTTAAAGTTGATTAATAATCTAGAGATATTGTATTCTACAGACACCAACTTTACCCTCAATCTTTGCCAACTATTCAAAAAAATCCAGGCATTTGGTCACAAAAAAGAACAACTAGTATAGATGGTTCAGCATAAATCCATCAACACTAAGGCAAAAAGGCCAGCATAAATCTGATTATTAATTAGCTGCTATATTCCTAGCACTTTGATGTCTTTATGCAGGTAACATATTTTAGTTATTAATATCAAGTTTGTATGATCTTTATAAAGATCTATTTATAGGCTCTGTGAATTGGCCTTTTACCAAATTGGTTCATATGAAAATCAGCTGTGGTGTCTGAATATCATAATTATAATACAGATTTCTCCCAAAGAACTTCTCATAAAAGTTTATTTGAAAGCCATTAGGTAGAGCTATTTTCCAAATAAAATGTTTAATTAGTGCCTAATTTAGAAAACAAAAATAGTTTCTCATGGACTTTAATTGACTCAAATTTAAGGAAGTTTTTTTTTAATAAGGAATGGATCACTGAAAAATATTAACTATTTTTAAAAGTTCTAAGTCAAAGGAAAGAGTATGTCCTTTAATTACTAAAAGTCCTTAACACATAGGACTGTTTAGTACAATTTACTCTTTCGTGTGAAAACCTTGAGAAGGGGCATGGCAGAAGCTGAATATTTTAATGGAAACCAAGTTGAAGACAGGGTTTACCAGAGGAAGAAATCAAGTCATCTCGTTAGAGTAGGAAAGCACTCAACTGCAGGTTTAAAGGGATCTCAAAAGGAACCAACAAGTGAGAATAAAATAAGCATCATGAATTCTTTGAACTCCACGTTTACAATCATTCATGAAAACCATTTGTTTACCATCTTGTTTAGTGATGTGTACTGTGAAAATTGTATTATGGAATAAATTTCATAATAATATTACATAATAAATACCACGACAGTACAATACAGATCATACAAATTTTAAACTCTAAAGTACAATTTTATTTTATTTTGGATTTTGTTTGTTTGGTTGGTTTGGTTTGGGGGTCACACCCGGTGGTGCTCAGGGATTAGTCCTAACTCTGCGCTCAGAAGTCACTCCTGGCAGGCTCCGGGGATCATATGAGATGTCGGGATTCGAACCAAGGTCCATCCTGTATTGGCCTTATCGCTGTGCTATTGCTCCAGTCCCTAATGTACAATTTTATATACATTTAATGTAGCACCCTTTCACAATTTACAATGTGAAAAATACAAACTTAATATATGCAGGTATAACTAATATTACCTGGAAGGTGGCATTATTTTACTGTCTGCCTACATATTTTAATATATTGTTATGAACTATATATTTCAATGGTCAAAAGCACCTTTCCATGACAACCAGTAGATATCTATATCTATATTTCTGAAGAAAGTTCTCCCAAGCAGTGGTTAAGAGATGACAGGGGTCTCATCCCCAGGGATTCTCCATCAACCTGAAGAAGGTAGAATAAATACAAGGGCTTGAGAATGCAAGACAGCTCTGCCTTTATTAGCTACTGGGAAACCCAGGCCATCCAATGGTGCTGGGGACCTCCAGAGCTGACCTGGACAGTTGAGGCAAAAGGAAGTAAGTAGTACTATGAATTGGGCATTTGCCCTAATTGCTGTGCTATTATCCTGGCTCCTGTATATTTTTATTTATTTTCTCCCCACTCCCCCTTAGTGGTGTTCCTAATCAAACTCAGCCCTTCCCACATGCAAGGCACACCCAATCTCAACCCACAGCTCTCATTTTTTGTTGTTGCTGCAGTACCTGGAGTCACCTGTGGAGGCGCTGATCACAGAAGCTGATTACACCATGGGTTACTACACTAATATATATTGCTTTTTGGGCTACACCCTATGATGCTCAGGGGTTACTCCTGTCTATGCGTTCATAAATCGCTCCTGGCTTTGGGGGCCATATGGGACGCTGTGGGAATCGAACAGCAGTCCCTCCTAGGTTAGCGCTTGCGAGGCAAATGCTAATGTTTTTCGGTTGTAGATAATACCTACAACCTCTAGTAGGTCCTAGGTTAATCTTTTTCCACATATTTTGAAAACACTTAAATATTGCTTAAATTTCTGTTAATCAACTCTTTCCTATTCCTGTTAAATTTGTATATGCTCAATATTATTTGGATGAAACAACTAGATAATGGGAAAAATTTTTATTTCCCATGTAGAGGTTCTGATGTGGTTTGGCTTTTACACCAATGCTTTTCAAATATATCTATTTGGTATTGAAGCCATTATTTCCCTGTCTCAAAATTTCCATGCATTTCAAAAAATTTAAATATTTTAAAATATGTTGCTGTTGGCATGATGTAGATCTTCCTCACCTTTCTATGCTTCCCCCCACACACACAAGAAAACAGACACCACATTTTATAACTACCTGTGGGGATCTATTCAAAATAGTGTCTGAAGATCAAGAAACTGAGTTGCTGGGCCCGGAGAGATAGCACAGCGGCATTTGCCTTGCAAGCAGCCGATCAGGACCAAAAGTGGTTGGTTCGAATACCGGTGTCCCATATGGTCCCCGTGCCTGCCAGGAGCTATTTCTGAGCAGACAGCCAGAAGTAACCCCTAAGCATCACCAGGTGTGCCCCCCCCAAAAAAAGAAACTGAGTTGCTAACATTATTATGCATAACAAAATAATTCACATAGCTAATATCTAAGAGGAGAAAAAAGTTCTAGAAGCTCCATGCTAATCCCACTGTCTTCTCTAATCCCCTAAATTGAAAAAGATATTCTAGATATTGTATCTAGATATCTAGATATTCTAGATATTGTAATAACACAATCCACTTTGCACTCAACAGTATTCCAATGCTTGTAAAAACATATACTTTTCAGTTTCCCAAACTTACAACCCCATTTTTCAGAGTGGGGGAAATCACATTCAATATCCCCTATCTGAAATCTACTTTATTTTTCAGTGAACAAACATA
This sequence comes from Suncus etruscus, assembly GCF_024139225.1. Classification (NCBI taxonomy): domain Eukaryota; kingdom Metazoa; phylum Chordata; class Mammalia; order Eulipotyphla; family Soricidae; genus Suncus; species Suncus etruscus. The sequence continues at coordinate 94,203,624 of NC_064858.1, forward strand.
AAATAACCACACATTCACAAATTGTAATCTAGGCTACTTTACCCCACAATGGACACTTTGGGAAACTTGATCTATAGCAAAGAGAATTTAAAAAGTCATAAAAATGAAGTCTCTGCTTTATATCCCAGTATTCAAAAGATAAATCATATGAAAAAGATTAAAATGGTAAATAATAAGAGGTTAATAAATTGATATTATCTGCAACTCCTTGATAAAGGTGTACATATCAAGCTACCTCCTAATGGATTCATATGAATTCCTAAATGTAAATAAAATATTCTGAGGCTGAAGAAAGCACAAATGACATATGCCTAACATGTTCAAGGCCCTAGTTCAATCCCTAGCACTGCATGACTTCCTGAGGATCTTTTGCTCAGGTACAACACTAGTGACTTCTAATCATCCTGGTCTGTTTTAGGGCACACTCTGTTGGAAGTGGTTCAGGGCCCCTCAGCCTGCTAGGGGTGGTCCTTATGGAAAAAAAATTGTTTATTTTGAAAACAGCCCTAGAACTGATTCTGTCTGACAAGTGGTCAAATAAATAGATTCAAGTGAAAAGAAAAGGAGATCATGAAAGACCAGTCACTGATTAATTACTGGTTACACAATATTCCAAAATTAATTGCCCATAAAATATCTATGAAGGGCCTGATAGATAGTACAGGAGGTAAGGCACTGCCTTACATGGCTGCTGCATTAGCCCCAAACTTGGCTCAAATTCCCAGATCAGTATATGGCCCCATGAATACAGGGTTCATTCCTAATCACAGAGCCAGGAATAGCTCCTAAGTACAGTTGGACGTGCCCTAAACCTCCTATGTTTAGGGAATTGTATGATGGGAAAGAATAATCCTCCTGCAGAAAAATAGACCTCAGTGAACTTATCTGCAAAATGGGGATTTCAGAATAAAGAATCTTCCTGTCAAGAACTTCCTTTTTCTTTTTCTTTAAAAAAATCTAATTTGTATGACAATGAAAGGTGGTGAAGGGTCTAGGTTTAAACTAGGGAAAAAAAAGAGACCTGGGGGCAGGGGGAATTATAGCTGACACAGGCATGCTCATAGTATATAACAGGTTTATAAAGGGAACCAAAGTAGTTTCTCCTTTCAAAATAGTTTATTTTCATAAAGTGTTTCCTAGATCACACTTCAATAAAAATACTCACTTTAATAAGTTTAGAAAATATCTACACATGTGACTTCAATTATAACCACAATGACTGTCCTAGTAGACATATTTTACCAACTAATGAGCAAAATTATGTGCTACTTACCATTTGTCCTCTAGAGTAAATTCTCTAATTCTACAACAGAAACTAAACATCTTATTTTCTTTCTCATTCCCAATTAGAGGCCATTTGTGTAATATGAAAACTGTAAAAAGTAACACACAAAAGATACTGAAGTACTAGTCAAAGAAAGTATTCTCGATTAGAAAAAAAAATCACACTTTTCATTTCCATCTGACAGCATTTAAAGCAATAACTAAAAAAGCCAACATCCTACAGTGTTTTACGAATGTTCTAATGTGACATAATTTTGTGAACTCTACCAAAACTATATAATGCTCATTCCAACAAATAACATTCGACACACTCATGTTTTTAAATACACTTGTCAAAAATCCTTGGACTTTAAAATATTTGGTAAAGAATAGATCATGACACAGTAGTTAGAAAAGTTTAATATGTTAAGTTTTGAGGCCAGAGATCACCAAAAGTGACGCTGGTATTTGAAGTCTTTATATTCCAGTAGCTAAGGACACTGGGCCTTATTAAAATAGTATTCTTAGATACATTGCTAGCCATCTTCTTTGGCGCCTTGCAAATGGACAACTTTAAATAAAGGCTGAATAATTTTTAGTTGCTTTGGAGTTCAGATAATAAATTACGGTCAGTAGTAGTATTATTTCTATATAATATTATTTCTCGACCTAGCACAGGTTAATAGATCTATACATACATACATACATATATTTTTTTTCCAATGGAAAGGATAGTTTTCTCCGTTTTTCTGGTTAGAACTTACCTCTCCTGCAGCTTGCCAGGTAAAATTCATAGAATGAATATTGACAGGGATGGCAGGCATTCTTTGTTGTGCTTTCCTAAAATCGTGTGTAAAGGGGGCCATTTTCCCCTCTGACACAATCAGGATATCTTCTTCAAATCCTGGTTTAAAAAAAAAAGGAAAAAAAAAGCCAGCTCTCAAACTAGATATACTTCCTAAAAGTCAAGTCCAGATGAGTGCCCCGAATTTATTTATACCGCTCATTGGAGTTCAGAAAGCACCTGCCTGGGGACGAACAGCGAGCACAACTGAGATGAATTTTCCCTCCCCAATGGGACAAGAATAATGATGCTAAGAGATGCACGCTTCCAGAAAAAGAACCCACATGGGTTTGAAAGAAATACAAACAAATGCTACATCCCCAGGAAAAAAGAAAACACACACACACACACACACACACACACACACACACACACACACACACACACACACACCGCATGGTGCTTTTTAGAACTAGCAAGAGCTACATCTAGAATCCCAGGTTGGATTTTGGTTTCTTGAAAGAGGTGTGCACGCTTTCACAGACAGAAAGGAGGGAGAAAAAATTAAAAGTTAATAATAATAATAATAATAATAATAATAAAATAACAAGCAAGCTGGAAGAGGGTGGAACAATCTCCCTTGGAAATGAAGTTTTAAAAGCATATGCAATGCAAACATTTCTGCTCTGCTGGGCCAGGTAAAAGGGGTAGGTGGGTGAAAATATAGGAGGGCAAAGATGCTGGCGGGGTGTGCTGGACCCTTACCTATGAGCACTCTGGCCTGGTGAGCATCGATCCACAGGTACAAACTCTCCTCCCTGGGCTGCCCGACCTCGGCGCGCAGCACCAGCAGGCACTGCAGGATGCTCCAGAGCCGGAGCGCGGTGGCAGGAAAGATGCTCCGGGCCATGCTGGCTGCCCACCTCTCCTCTCCTCTCCGCTGAGCCTGGCGCTGGTCTCTCTCTCCTGCTGCTGCACGCACCCAAGTTCCAAGAGGGGGTTCGCCTGCTACTGCTGCAGGAGGAGCTGCAGCTGGGACAGCTGCAAACTGGGGGAAGCCTCCTGGAGAAGGATGCCCAGGCTCCCCGGGAGAACTGAGCAGCGGCGCGCGCGCGGGGCCGGGGATGCAAGCCAGCGCAGGGGCGCAAGACTGGCAGCCTGGAAGATGCCAGCGCGCCGCTCCCGCTCTCGGGCTCGGGGCTCGGGTTAAATAGAGCGAGCGGGAAGAGCGAGGGGCGAGCCAGGAGTGGCCGAGTGCAGCCGAATGGGGGTGCGCGGGGGCGGGACCTGGCGGAGCGGCTGGGGTCCGAGCGCGCCAAGGCTGCGTGTTGGCGCACAAGGGGCCTCTGGAGTGTCGCTCTGCCCCCCGCCAGGGAGGAGATGGGCATAGCCAGGCTTGAGGAGCGGGGATAAGAGGGATAAGGTAGCACCTGTCTAGCTAGCTGGGTGCTGAATTGGATGCAATTCTTTCTCCCCGTTTTTCCCTTTATTTTCCTCCACCACCTCTTTTTTTCTTTTTTTCTTCAAACTCCAGGGTCTTTGATCTCAGATACTGCACGCCCCATGCGTTCACTTGCTGAGTTTATATATATATATATATATAGTTATTTATTGTTATCTTCCGTAGGATGGCATGATTTCAGACCATAGCTTGGCTCAGACAAGGGGCTTTTAGTTCTGCACCCGTCAGACACATTGGAAGATGTGGGGTGTCGCTTTGCACCTGGAAAAAGAAAAAGTCTCTGGACTCATGATTTCGAGAACCCTGGGAGTAGGGTTTCCCCCAAGTCAAAATCACTGTTTGCTAGTGTTTTCAAGAAAATGTGAAGCAGGGGATAGAGGAAGGTGGGCACAATGCCCAGATTAGATCAAAAGGTTGAGTGCATTAGTCTCATGCAGAAGGCTAGGGTGAGATCCCTGGCATCCAAAGGTGACCCATTTTTGCAGAGAATGGCACCTGAGTATAGGACCAAGAGCAACCCAAGCAGCATTGATTATGTCTCCCGATTAAAACAAACTAACACAGGCAACGCTTAGCAATACAGGAATTAATCGCAGGCACCTGAAATTAAGGTTTAGATCTGGTTTGTGGGAAAGGGAATGGGTAGGTAATGACTTACATACAACCTAGAACACGCAGGCACCCCAGCAGAAAGGGCTGGCAGAGTACCCTCCTTGGATGCACAGAGAAAACGCAAGCAAACGGTTAAAAAATATACTAAGTGGAAAGATTTCAAACTCAAAGGCGGGGGAGCTGTTTACTTCTCTTTGTTCTTTAGCTCCCAGATGCTGAGACAAATGCCCCCCAAGGATCCTGTGTCTGGAGCTAGGCGTGGTGTGTCACCCAGTCCTTTGAAAATAAGAGGACACCTCCAGCGGGAAAAACAAACAGAAACAACAGAAGAGACGCTGGACATGTGTATACATTAAGTTAAGTAAACGTCAGGTCGTGAGAAGTTCTAAACAGAACGGAATGTGCATTTCCAATTATGAAATATTTTCAGCTGTACAACTGTTGGTCTTTAAAGGGAATTTAGACAAGCAGTCTGTCTAATTATGACTGGTTTGAATTTGCAGTGTCTTCATTTTGGAAGTACTTTTCATTTGAAGTGCTTACTTAATCCTCACGGCTCTTTTAAGTTGGTACTATTATTATTGCTCCCTTTTTACTAGGGAAACAAAGCACCAAATGCTTACGTTGCCTGTGGTCGGTCACTCAGCTGGTAAAGGGCAGATTCAGGTTCAAATCTGGGCATTCTAAATTTCAAAGCCTGTTTTCTTAGCCACCATCACGCATACGGCTAAATCAATCATGATTCTATTTCCCAACACAAGCTTCACAGACATTCTTTAAGCATATTTACCTCTTTCAGACAATTCAGTAGTTTTTATTTTAGGGGAACTACATTAAGGTAACGTGTTCATATACATTAGGCAACCTTCGAGGTTCTTAAATATTGTGATGCCAATTTTCTTCCAGTTAAAGACGGACATTTATATCACAATTGACAGCATCTTTTGACTCTTCAAAGTTTGGTTTTAATTGGAGATTTCCCGGCTTTAGGATTGTTCAGAACCCCGTCGCTCTTGGTGCAAGGATGCCCTCTGCAGGTTGTTTTTAATCAAGTGCTAACTGACAAGTACTCATAAAAATGTACTTTGGGGGAGACAATTAAAAAAAAAAAAAAGCAACTAAACTCCTTCCTAATTCAAATGCCCATAAAAGAGTTCTTTTGGAACAGATAAATTTTGTTTTGATGATAATAGTAAAATATCATGTTCTAAGAAAATTTATTTTTTTCCAGAGAAATTGGCTTCTGTTCATGTTTTCCCTGCAGTGGACATAAAGAAACAAATTTTATTATAGATAGATTACCTTTCAATATCTTAAATTTGATTTTTTTTTCCTAAAGGAAAAACAGTGCATTTTTATGCCCCAAGGGGAGAGGTAGGGGGATCCATCTGAACTAAACTAGGCTTAACTCTAGTTTTAAAAAATTATTTTTTTTGTTGTTCCTTTTTCCTGCCACTGTGCTCAGGGATCACTTCTGGTTGGGTATTTAGAGGGACTCTGTGGGGTGCTGGGGATTGAACTTGGTTCAGCTATGTGTAGGGATAACACCTTACTCCCTGTACTATTTCTCCAACCTTTCATTCTATTTTCAAGGAGAAAAGTGACTTTAATTTAGACATGGTCATGTTTTTAATCATCTCTACTCAAAAATATAGTATTTATTTGCTCATAATACAATTTGGAAATGAAGTGCTAGGAAGTATTACAAGTTTCTTTGGTTTGGTTTTGAAATCCTTCCATTTATTTTTCTAGTTTATTATCCTTCATTCCTTGTGAAATTTATTTTCAACCATTACATTTATAGGCAGTTTAATTGAGTTGTGCTCTGACATACTTACTCATGCAATAAAGATTTACTAAACACCTATTTCGTGCAGGGCCCTGTCCTAGAAACTATAGAAAAGATAAAGGTCGTCAGTTTTTTTAATTTAGAAAATGATCACAAAGCATCATAAAAGACAAAATGTAGTCACCAGTCATTGGAGACTTCTGGAGCAATTTGAATGAATCAGATAATACCCAAAAATAATAATAGAAGGAAGAATACGATTACTGCTAACAAGAAAGACTAGAAGTCTAAAAAAGAAAAGTCTTACTTGAAATTCTGAGTTTTCCGTTTATTGGTTAAAAAGCTTTGACCACATTTCTGAAGTAGCCATTGCACCAAATAAAAGATACCCATATTCTTTCTTCAAGAACTCTCAGTTCTCAGGGGAATAAGAATTGTGAACAGCAGGGCAGGGGAGATTGCTCAAGGGACCAGAGTACAAGCATTATATGCAGAAGTCTCTAAGAACCAGGTCCCCAGGAGAAACTCCCTCCTGCATCAAGTAGCCTGTGAACACTGCAGGTGTGGCCCAAAAATAAACGAAGAGAAGGACAAGAGGTAGGAAGGGAGTGGGAGAGATCAGGAGAATGAATAGAGTGAATGTCATGATGGGGTCACACACAAAGTATTTTATATTTTGGAACTCAGAAAAGTCCCTTAGTGAAAACTGGATTCAGGGGAGATAACCTGCGGAGATAAGTATTAATAAATGTCACAGGGTAACTGAACATGAAGCAAGGAACAGAGAATGCCAATAAAGAGAAAATGGAAGAGAAAGGGTGAGTGAGAGAGAGTGAGTGAGAGAGAAAATTCCTGCATCTTCAGGAACTCATCTTCAGAGTGAAGTGGAGACCATAGAAGCAATGGATGGAGCCAAATATGTGGGTCAAAGTCAATTAGAGAAGATTGTACTAGGGAGAAAGAGTCCTCAAAGACATGAAGCTTAACTTTCTGCCCCTTAAATGGTGCCGTGCATCTTGATTTTCTTTCAAAGAGTTCAAAATACAATAACTTTTTTTTGCTGTTGTCATATAGCAAAAATATCACCTCATATATGTAATTAAGTTTAAGATGAATAGTGATGAGTTCCATTGCAAGTATGAGTCCTTGACCTGATGTGATGAGAATGGCCTTTTACTCCGTGATCTCCTTTCTGTCAACACCAATAACCCAGTTCTAGTCATGACAAAAATATCAGAAAAAAACACAATGAGAACTATTGTACAAATATCTGACCATTTATCTTCAAAATAGTCAAGTTCATCACAAACAAGGAAAGCTGGAGAAATGGTCAGAACCTCGAGAGGCTAAGAATACATGACAACTAAAACTAACTGTAATCTGACCAATTGGATGTGATACAGAAAACAAATAGCATTTAATAAAATATTTGCATAAGCTTTGAATAATAATGCATTAATATTTTCTTTTTAATTGCAACATATTTACCATTCTAATATAAAATGTTAGTAAAGTGATGGGGCCAGAGAGATAGCATGGAGGTAAAGTGTTTGCCTTGCACGCAGAAGGACGGTGGTTCAAATCCTAGCATCCCCTCTGGTCCCCCCAAGCCTGCCAGGAGCGATTTCTGAGCATAGAGCCAGGAGTAACCCCTGAGTGCTGCCGGGTGTAACCCAAACTCAAAAAAAAAGGTTAGTAAAGTGAAAACTGGATTCAGGTATATGGATTTTCTGTGTTACCTTTGCCATTTCTCTGCACATTTTAAGCATTCTAAGAATATAGATTCTTTTGCTGACATCTGAAAATCAAAATTTTTCACATAAAATTTCAAGTTTTAGCTTACTGAATTATTTTTCTGGTTCTCCATGACCTTTGAAGGACAATTTAGAAGTCTGACAAGAGTCCCAATACCCAGCAAATAATCAGGTACTTTGAGGAATAAATGCCATTCATCATAAAGGACTCCAGTTCTTTTTCCATGACACGTCTCTCCAACTTGCCTCACTCATCTACCGAATATGCCAGATTTCTTAGCTGGCATGTCTGGTTCGGAGAGGAGACAATGAACAGGGTGTGGGACAGGATGGAGCCCTCATCCTGGAATTGCCCTAGTGGGAGAATGAAAACAAAGATCACATCAAAGGAAATCTTGACAATTGCATGGATGAGGCTGCCCTTCTGTGGGCTATTGAACTCTACTTTCTACCTGAGTTCTCTTGGTCTATTGAGATCTACCTGGGACCCTATCAGCTGTACTCCAAATTGTGTTTGGAGAAGGAGGGAAGCAAGTATCTTCATAGAACACTGCATTGGAAAGGGAGTAAGTAAAAGCAAGTTGCCGGGCATTATTTCAAACACAGTTCTGTTTTTTTTTTTTTAAGCAATGTGTGTATATGTATGTATATACATGGTTATGTGTACACAGTTAGAAACATAATATCCAAAATGTTACATACAAAAATAATTCCAGCCCTTATCTAGACAGACTGGAACTAGAGCTAAAATATGATTTTCAGTCTGTACACAAATATTCTCTAATTTCTTTTTAAAAGGCAGAACACACTATCTTGTAATTTAAGCCTATTTTTAAGTAGAGAACCAAGTCATTGCTTTCTTGTTTCAGTTTCTCCCAAAATAGGCAGCTGTCACCACCCCGGACCAGCGCCTCTTGCTCTGCTGCTTGCATAGTTTATCACTTCAGAACTGTATATCACAACACTGACAGCTCATTACTACAGCACAAGCACAGCCAGCCGCTTCCTCATCAGCCCATGTGACACTCTTGCTCTTCTTTCCTCACTTGATGGCACTGCCAAGCAACCTACCCTATCTAGTCTCACAAATCATGTCCTTTATTTTCTGTTCACCCATCTGCTTCATCCCTGTGACATTTAACAGAGCTATTTTTTATGACGGGGAAAAGAACAATTGCATTGTATTGCTCCAGAAAGGGAGAATGTAACTCTGAAATATCATTGAACTACTAAAACTGATGTTCTGGCATATGTAGTCAATCATGAAACTCTCACCACAGTGAAGAAAATGAACACTTCCCAAAAGTTGAACAAACTATTATTTGAAATATGGACATTTTTATGTTAGCTATATTTTATTAAATCTATTGTTGATTTTTTAAATAAAAAAACAGGAATGATTCATCAGCATACAAAAATACGAAATATAGTATATTAGGCTATGAAAGGAAGAACTTCTATCATGAAACAGTATTGAGAGTGCCTAACTTAGCCAGAAAGCAGAAGAAATATTGGGTGTAGCTTCCAAGACTTTTCAATAACATTGTTACTAGCCCATAAAAAACGGAATAATCTTTCTTTTAAAAGAACAAATGTCTTAAACTATTAGTTCTCACACCAAGAAAAGCATATCTAAACTTACCATTAACACACGAAAAACGGCTTCACTTTATTAACAACCAGAGAAATGTATAAGTTAATACCACAAAGGGAAACCAATTCACACTCAGTATGATGGCAATTATAAAAAGAACACTCATATAAAGTTAGTGAAGATATGAAACATATACTACTGAAAAAATGCAATTTGTTACCAATCATTTTGGAAAACTGTTTTCAAATAATTAGTAAGTTTATTTCAGTATTTTCACAAAGTAGGGGAGAGAGAGGCATCCAAAAAACATATATAGAAACACATTTTATCTTAGGTTCAAATGGAAATAACTCAAGTATCTATTTACAGATAACACATTGCTATGGCTATCATTTATACATACAATAATTGAAATAAACAAAATTAAATTAAACATGACACAAATCATACAACATGCAAAGTTCATACATATATCATGCTGAGCAAAAATAAAAGTGTGCAATTTTATTCCATTTACTAAAAAAATTTAAATCGAAAAAAACAATCTATTATATGATAAATCAAAATAGAGGTTATCCATAAAAAGTAGTAATATTGGAAAGGGCAGGAAAAAGGCTTCAGTGGTAGAACTAGTGTTTTATTTCTAGATTTGAATGTTAGATAAATAGTATGTTGATTTTTGTAACTGCTCATTAAGCTTCATATACATGCTTTTTTATATGCATCTTCTGTTTAATAAAACACTTATTAATATTGCTTTTCAGACAGAAAACAAAATCAAAAGACAGAGAACACATAGATAGAATGTATTTGTGATAGACTGGGAGAGAATTTTCTAAGAGACACTTGATGACTATAAAATATGCATATATGTAATTGATCTGAAATAATGTTTTCTTTTGTCGTTGTTGTTGTTTTTTTGTTTTTTTGTTCGTTTGTTCGTTTGTTTTTGGGCCACACCCAGTGACGCTCAGGGGTTACTCCTGGCTATGCACTCAGAAATCTATCCTGGCTTGGGGGACCAGATGGGGCACAGGGGATCGAACCGAGGTCCGTCTTGGGTCAGCCGCATGCAAAGCAAACACCCTACCGCTGTGCTATCGCTCCAGCCCCCTGAAATGATGCTTTAAGTAGTTATGCTACAATTAAAATAAAAATAAGCGGGACCAGAAAGATAGTACAAACAACCCTGCTTTGATACCTGTCACTACAAATAGTTCCCCAAGTACCACCAGAGGTCACTCTTGAGCACAAAGGACAGCCATAGATAACCCCAACTTAGCGACAGGTAGAGTTTCCAAATAATAATTCACTAATAGAAAAATAAGAGCTTAGAGATAGCTCATTGGTAGTCTTCCTGGCACATGTGTAGCTGCTGAGGCTTCGAGGTCCATCCTTGACCAGTTCGTTTGAGTATGATCCCATTGGCTCTGTGGTTTGGAGCCATAGCAAACATGCAACTTGGGACAAGAACGAAACTAAATGGGGACAATCGCACCTAAGTGTGTGACAGCTGGTAAGCACTATAATAAAAATATGTACAAGCCCCACGGCTAAAGTGTGTAGCCATGGGCAAACATAGCACCTATGAAAAGGGTATGAGCACCACAACCAGATGTGTGTTTTTCCAGTCAGAGTAAAAACACAAAGAGGAGGAAAATGTAAAACAATCAAATTAAAAAATATCTGTGTGTATACATGTCTATACATATATATTAATTTGGGGGACAAAGATGGCGGCCCTCAGGGATTACTCCTGCTCAGAAATTACTCCTGGCAGGCTCCGGAGACAGTATGAAATGCTGGAGAATAAGCCCAGGTTGGCTGAATACAAGGTAAATGTCCTACCTGCTGTGCTCCTCAAATTACTCGCTCCAACCCCTCAAATTAAAATATCTAAAATAGAAATAGCTACATCATAACTAAAATATTGTGAAAAATATGTGCAAAGAAATAATTTTCAAAATGCTTATATACATACCAGTAAGCATGTCACATTATAGAAAAAATGGACAAGAATATAAGTTTCTATAAAAGACATTTACTTGCAGTCATAAAGCAGTTTAAACCAAAACAATGAGATATTATTCTGATTGTCTAAGTTATAGAATTTGATTGATTTAAAAATTTAGATAAACTAAAAATTAACTAAATGTAAAGTATTGCCAAGGATGTAGAAAACAGATGTGTTCTACAATTTTGATACAATTTTGAAAATGAACTCAGATTTTAAAGAGAGCAATTGCTCGTTTAGTTTTCATCAAATATTTCAAAATGTGTTTCTGATCTATTTAAGAATTTTATTGTTTATTAAGGATTTTATTTCATCTATAGATAAAATAACACCTTATTCATTTATATAATTTTTTTTCATAATTGTTGCATTGAATAAAAAGAAGAAACTAATAATTTGACACAATATAAATCATTAATTGTAAAAAATTAGACAAAAAGGAGCTGAATAGAAAGTAAAATGGGTAGGACACTTACTTTGCACCCAATCAACCTGTGTTTAATCCCTAGCATTCCATATGGTCCTCCCTATAGCTCCAGAAATGACCTGTGAAAGCAGAACCAGGACAAGTACTGAAAGCAGGAAAGGACAAGTACCCTGGGTACTCATTTAAAACTAGGCAAGTAAATTATGGTGTGTGTAGACAGTACAAGATAGCCATTATGAAATAAAGAAATATCTGTATGTTCATACTATGAAACTATTTCATGACAAACTGAGAAAAAAATATATATACCAATACACACAGAAATATAAATAGAAATAAACTAAGGACTAAACTTGGCTCCTCACCCCAATAAAGGAGCCCAACCAGGCCAGGAAAATAGCCCAGGAGTAGTGGAGTTCGAGCCTTGCATGAAGACCCAAGTTCAACCCACAGGGCATCACATTATCCCTCCAGCAATGATAGGGGTAGCACTATTGCCCTCAGTGATGATGAAAATAAACGCTTGCCCATATTTCAAACAAGCTGACAATACAAAGGCAGGACCTGCCAAGGGGAAACTGAGTCTGGTTTACTTCACATAATATTCTTAAGATGATATCATCTTTTCCTTGCAGATGATATGCTTAAAATTTTCTGCATCTATGCTGTCCTGCCAGCTGCCTACAAAAGTCCTATCCCCCATCATATATTCTATAAAATGAAACTCTTACCTTTTTTTTTGTATCCCTAAAAACCTGAGTTCTCGCTACTCTCAGAGCTTGCCTCTAGGTGTTGTGTTGGCTCACAGTGAGAATTTTCCCAACAGAAGCACCAATTGTGAGATTCCTAACCACCAACACATACAAAAAAGGAAGCCAATCCAGAAAGTCCCATGTTAAGCAACTTTCTCTAGTTATGGTACCTCAAGGTACCGTAGGTCAAATACTTCAAGGTCAAATACCACCAGCTTATAAAATTCTAAGAGTCAGACAGGTCTCCAAGTACAACTCTCACTCCAGCAATCAAAGAAAAATTCCTAGTCCTGGCATTTGTCAACTAAGCTCTATGACAGTAATGAGCAACTCTGCCATCTTCCAGAAGGCTTATGCTATTCATCTCCAATGTCATGCACCACCTAGAGTACTGTGTGCCAATCTTTGGAACCATGTGCAGCAAACCCCAGCTAGGCATACATAGATTAGTGTGCTGTGCACACTGGGAGACTTAGGGCAGCATCTCTCCTAAAAATGGAAAAGTGAGTCACTGGATAGGATAGATGTTCTTAAATTCTATATTCTCAGTATTAAACCCCCTGATTAGGCTCCCTTCAGAAAACCATCCTGTGCTACCTTCTACCCTTTTATCTTCCCAAACATTCCTCCCCCAATAGCTGTTGTCTGGAAAAGTCCTAGCCTGAAAATTTCTACTTCTGAGGACCAAAGGAACAGGATCTCTGTAGCACACAAAGACCCAAAAGTAGATACAGTTACACAGCCTTGCATATATCATACATTTATCTTTATAAAAATACACTGAGAGGGCTGAAAAGATAGTACAGCGTGTTGGGCACTTGCCAGCTGACCCACGTTCAATCCCTAGCTCCAACTGGTTCCATTTCCATTTGGTCCCCAAGTACTGCCAAGAGTAATTTCTGAGCACAGAACCAGGAGTAACCATTAAGCACTGTATGACCCCAAAACAAACAAACCAAACCAAAACACAACAAAACAAAAAAAGTACACCAAAAATTGGAATTATAATTCCTTTGGAAAAGAAACCTATGACTTTAGTATTTTTTTTAGTCAGAGAGGCTTTTTCTATTCTATTTTTTTCTCTATTTAAAATTTTATAGGTTTACAGTTACATTCTGCTTTTTTAAAATCTTACTAGTAACTGCTTGAATTTTCTATGCTTTTCTGTTTCTTTTCTTTTCTTTTTTTTTTTTTTTTTTTTTTTGCTTATTCTCAAAATAAAATTTTGGGTCCTAAGCACAGTTCCATAACACAGTGCCTGCCTAGTGCTCTGGTGCAGAATTTGATCCAGGGCACACCACTCCACAAGCAAAGTCCTCTTGCACTGCTATTTATAATCTCTTGTGCCACATGGTATGCTGTGGACTCTCAACATACCACAATTAAAGTGTGTGATCCTTAATCAGTGCTACAGCAAAAATAACTGCAAAAGAAAGGGGGGAGTTAAAATTTTAAATACAAATAAATATGTGTTTGGTTATTTCAAATTGCATTGTCAAATATTTTTGATAGTACATATAATTTTAATAAAACCAAAACTAACATACTGTATAATAAGTGGACAAAAATATTACAGAAATGCCCTAAAGTATGCTAGTGAGAACTAGAAAAATTCCCAATGTAATAAGAAGAATAATATACTTACATAAAAGGAAAAATAAATTTCTATCATTCTAGGTTTTGGACAGAGATACCTTTCTCCTAGTAGAAAAACAGATTTATAGGAGAAAATAAAAGCTAAATAGCATATGGCAAATATTGAGAAATGGCTCAATTTACCAGTTTAAATGCCATCTGCAGCTAAAGACAAAAAGTGGCAGTTAGTGGCTACTGCCACTACTATTCTTCTATTCCAATAGAAGGATATTAGGAAAAGCACAATAACTAAGAGTTTGGTTGTTATGCAGATTTAAGTTGCTGTCTTTTCCATGGAAAATATTTTAGAGATTTAGAATTACCCTTCTTCTGATAAAAATAGGAATATATCCTTACAAAAGAAAATCTCCTATTAATAAATGTGAAGGTGACTTCTGGATGAGGAAATTTAACTTACCAGGGTTTTCCCTATGTTTATTGTCTTTTAAAAATAATCAATTCAAGGCCAGAAAAATAGTAGAACCAAAAGTTGCTTGCTTTTAATTTTTTCCCTATTTGGGGTCCAACAAGAAATGCTCAAGGGTTGCTTCTGGCTCTGTATTACAGGTAATTACTGGCAATTCCCGATAATACAAATTCCTACCTACTCTACTATCACTCTCATTCATCCACAAGGTGCATGCTTTGTATGCAACTTACCTGGATTGGATCCTCAGCACCAAATACCCTAAGATTTTCTAGGAATGACCCTTGAGCACAGAGTCACCAAGAGTAAGCCCTAAATACCACCAAGTGTGGTCCCCAAGTCAAAAAATATCTTAACTAAAAGTTTAAAATAATTCTTATGCCTAAATTGCATGTTTTGGGTTGGACTATTCTGTTCCCACACCACAGTCATTGTGGTGTGTGTGTGTGTGTGTGTGTGTGTGTGTGTGTGTGTGTGTGTGTGTGTGTGATAGAGAAAGAGAATAAATGCAGGAATACTACAAAATTGTTCTCTCTCTCTCTCTCTCTCTCTCTCTCTCTTTCTCTCTCTCTCTCTCCCTCTCTCTCTCTCTTACAGTTCCATGAATCAGATCTAGGGCCTCATGCATGCAAGGTAAGTGCTCTGCCATTCCAGGCTCTACCTTTCCAGCTCTCGATACTTCAAAAGATTAATAACAACACCTCAGTTTATAACACCATTTAATTAGAAAAGCAAAATGAGGGAAATAACCCATATGTCTGTTTAGGAATAAACACAGTATAGTATATAAAATACAATAGAATATTTCATTGTTTTGTCTATTTAAGAAAAAATAGTGACAACCCACAAATGGAGTCATTTCTTTCTGTGATTCCCACCAACACTTAATAGCTAACTTAATAGTTGAAATAGCAAGTTCAACCTGATCCAAAAGTGGAAATTGAAACCAGTCATTCTTGGAGTTTCCTAGTCACTTTAGGACCTATCTATCCCCAAGGGAAGGTGGACTTTGCCTAAAATCACATTTAATTTTGCCAATAACCTTGTGCCATTTCTTTCTGATTACAAAACACTTCTCATTGTACAACTCCTCCAAGTCTTTCTACTTGGCAGTTGGGATGCTTCCTGATTCGTTTAGGAAGACCAAGTTGACCTCTCAATTTCTTCAAGTAAAATTTGCTTTGAATACTACTAAAAGGAAGAAGACTGCCAAAAGAAAGAAGCTCTGATGCATACAACAATGTGCATTAAAGGCATTATGCTAAGGGGTATTACCGTTAAGATGGACAGCTATTGCATAATTTTACTTTCTTGAGTACCTGGAAGTGGCAAATTCAGAGACAAAAAATAGAATAGAAACTGGAGTGGTACAATGAGTATAGTACTTTGCATTTAGCCATTCTGTTTGACCCTTGGCATTCCATTTGGTCCCTATAAACGTGCTAAGAGTGAACCTTGATCTTAAAACCAGGAGTAACCCTCTGAAAGCCATTGGTTATGACCCCCAAACAAAACAAATAAAAAAGATTAAGAGTTGGACCTATTGCTGTAAGTAGAGGAACCAGCTGATCTTTATTTAGACTGTGATTTCAATTCCTGTCCCCAGTCTAGAGTAAGCCAATATTTGGTATCTACTTTGGAGCCAGGATCCTCAGATTCAAATCAACTAAAAGAAATACCTCATGGGGACTGAGCTATAGTACAGCGGGTGAGGCATTTGCCTTGCATGTGGCTCACCTGGGTTTGAGCCTATATGGTCCCCAGAGCCTGCCAGGAGTAATCCCTGACTGCTGCCAGATGTTGTCCCCAAACCAAAATAAATAAATACATAAATAAAGAATTACCCTTTTGTTTGTTTGGGTCCCACCTGGCTGTGCTCAGGGGTTGTTCCTGACTGCACTCAGAAATCGCTTATGGGACGTTGGGGTTTAAACCCAGGTCAGTCCCAAGTCAGTTGCATGCAAGGCAAATGCCCTATCCTCTGTGCTATTGTTCCAGCCCCCCAGAATTACCCTTCTAAGGCAAGTGGGTTACTTTTATGTAAAGGAGATTCGATTTCTTCTGGAGAATTAATCCACATGGAGCATATGGTGTAGGCTAGAACACAAAGACAATCTAAGTCTATAGTAACTGCAGCTATAAAATCTAAGGACTTTTACTGGTAGCTATTGCTAGTTTCAGATAACATAATATTGTCAAGGTTATAGCTATGGAAACCAGTGGGCTGGAGAGATAGGACAGTGGCTAAGGCACTTGCAGATAATCCAAGTTTGATCCTTGGGTTCCCAGATGTTCCCCAAACCAGCCAGGAGTGATTCCTGAATGCAGAGCAAGGAAGAACCCCTGAACATCGTTGTCCATGGCCCAGAAATGAAAGTAAAAAGAGAAAGTGTGCCTGATGCATTCTTAGGGACCTAGGGACCACTTAAGCCTGAGACTGGACCACCTAGCATGTCCCTGAGGTGGAAGTGCAGGTGAAGTGTGAAGCGTAGGCAAACAGCCTTGCTGAGCATCCAAGAGTGCCAGCTGTACCCATGGGGATCTCAATAGCAGCAGGTGCTTGTGGTGGATTTCCAAGCAGAACTGAGGCAGGTGTTCTTGGCCTAGACCCCCCAAAAATGATTAAAGCATTCTTGGGACATCAAGGTAGCAGATTCCAAGTGTACAACCAGGCCCCCTCTGCTCTCTGAAGCTCCTGCCCAGCTTGCTTAGTTTGCGGGAGAATCTGCATCATTCCTTCATCTGTAGCCTTCCTTAGGTTTTCAAGATCCTGAAACTTCCTTTTGGACACTGGGTTGGTGGAACAACAGCAATCATGACAGTGGACAAGAGCAGCAAGATGCATCCTACAGGACAGCCGCATCTTCATCGGCAATTTCAAGGCTTTTGGCAAGCAAGCATATGACACTTGATCCTCTGTTGTCTGTGATGAGTTCAGGAAGATCAAGTCAAAGAAAGAAGCAAAGTGGGTTTGCGGTTTGGTGCTGTTACGTGGAGAGAATTTGGTTTCCATGACTGTGGAAGGACCTCCTCCCAAAGATACTGGCATTGTTCAGGTTCCCCTTGCTGGAGATGCAGGAAGACCTGGGGTTGGCAGGGCGGCTGTCCGAGGGGTCCCAGCTGGGGTCCCAATTCCTAAATTAATCCAGCTGGATTAGCTGGTCTAGTCCGAAGAGTTGGAGGGCCACCCCAACAGGTAATGACGCCACAGGCACGAGGCACGGCAGCAGCAAGTGCTATAGCGGCCACAGCCAGTATAGCTGGAGCCTCAACACAATATCTTCCAGGGCAGGGGACACACCCCAGAACCCTGGGCCGTGCAATGCCGCCTCCACGTGGTATGAGGCCACCTATGGGGCCTCCCATTGGACTTCCCTCAACTCGCAGTATCCCAATCGGCATGCCTCCTCCAGGAATGAGACCCCCTCCACCAGGAATTTGAGGTCCACCTCCCCCCAGAATCCGTCCACCAAGACCCTAGAATTCTAGCAATTCTTCTGTGTCACTTTTGTCCTGCTTTGAGATCTGTGAAACTGTGTAGAATGTGAGTTTTCTGTCTCCTCCCTACTGCATACTATTAGTTAATAAATGAATAGAGAAATTTAAAAAAAAAAAAAAAAAAAGGAAAATAGTTGTGGACACTTCTAAAATGTGTCTGTCACTCGGACAGGCAATCTTTCTTTTAAATTAATTGTTTAATTGAATCACCATGAGATACGCAGTTACATTTGTGTTCATGATTGAGTTTCAGAAATACAATGTACAACACCTTTTACCAGTGCACATTTCCCATCAACGATGTCTTCACTTTCCCTCCTGCTCTCCCCACTGTCTGCTTCTATAGCAGGACATTTTTCTTTTCTCTTTCTCTCTCTTTCTCTTCTTTTGTTTTAGACACTGTGGTTTGCAAAATATTGCTACTGAAGGGGTATCATGCATATCATTTTATCTCCTTTCAGCATCCAGATTTTGTCCAGAGTGATCATTTCTGACTGTCATTGTCGCAGGAGTCCCTTCTTTGCCCTAACTGCACCACCACCACCCCTGCTATTTGTGGCAAGCTTCCTACTATGAATTCTGATTTTATGTGCATTTCTTTATATAGACCTGAGGTGCAAGTTTCCTGGGGTCATATATTGTTCTCTGGAAACAGGGAAATAGATTCCCAAGGTTAGAGAATTATACACACAAAAGAGGAGTTGATTTTGTTCCAGAGGAAACAAAGCACTAGAAATCAATAAGTTGATTTCCATTTCAAGTTGACATAGAAGAATTTTAGAATTATCTTTTTTCTATAGATAGCTCTAAATCGATGGGGTAAATCTCCTTTTAATAGAGTTCATTACAAAGAATAAACTATACCTCAACCAAGTTAGCAAGGCATTAGCTTGCTAGAATAAAAATATTCTAGTGATCTTTTATTTCATCATACTATCTCACCATGCTAAAATGGAAGAATATGATTATATTTCTAATAGTTAAAAGAGCATTGCACCAGGAATCAAATACCCTTCTGGGAGTACCTAATACAACATCCTGACGACGAGGAAATAGCAACAACTAGATCTAAGAGCAGGTTGTCCTACCTCATCACCTAATGGTAAGATGAAATCAGAAGACACTAAGTCCTTGATAGGTGCAAAAATCAAGATCACTAATTACAGAAGGCTAACTTTGACAACCGCAACTGAGCAGAACTTTTCCTGGGTCCAATAAGAAAGACCCTAGCCTAGGCTTTGCCTAGGATTTGAACAAAAACCAATATCTCTAATTCCAGAGGTCTGACTTTGATCATTACAATTGAGCAGAACTTCTGGGAAAATAAGAAAAGACTATATCCAAGGCTTCATCCTAAAATATATGCAAAAACCAAGATCACTAATTACAGAAAACTAGTATAACAAACATGACGGAGCAGAACTTCTAGAACCATAGAGACTTTATCCTAGACTTTGTCCTATGAATTGCCCTAATTCACTGTCACTATGTACTGTAAATATAATTGTTAAAGACTTGTAATTAAAAAAAGAGCATAGTTTCAAAATATAGTTACAGATGATGGGAATGTTGACTGGTCATGCCTTTTTGGAAAAATATAGATATTCCTTATAAAACTAGAAATTGGGCTTCCATTCAACTCAGCAACACCACTCTTGGGAATATACCCGAGGAGCCCAAAACACAATGTAGAAAAAGCATCTGCATTTCTATGTTCATTGCAGCACTAGTCACAATAGCTACACCATGGATTACTATGCAGCTATTAGGAAACCAAAGATATGAAATTTGCTTGTATATAGATAGACATGGAGAGTGTCAATCTGAGTAAAATGATTCAGAGAGAGAGAGGAACAGAGAGAATGAGCACACTCATTTTCAGGATATTGAAAAGAGTATAAGAATAATATCCAAAGGCAATAGAAATGAGGAACAGGACCATTGGTTCCTGGTAGGATGGTTTTCACAAAGAAAGAGAGGAGGTGCAGTTAGGACAGAGAAGGAACCATATGACAATAATAGTTGTAAATGTTAATTCTGGATAAGAACTGGGTACTGAAAGGAAGGAAAGTGATATACATGGTGTTCTTTCAGTAACAGTATTACAAGCAACAGTGCTGTAAAGGAAAAAGGTAGAGGAGGAGGAGGAGGAGGAGGAAAAGAAGAAGCAGAAGAAGAAGAAGAAGAAGAAGAAGAACCAGAAGAAGAAGAAGAAGAAGAAGAAGAAGAAGAAGAAGAAGAGAGGAGAAATAAAGACTATAGTGGCAGGTTGGGGGAGGGGTAGTAGAGAAACTTGGACATTGTGACAAGATGTGTCCACTGGTGAAAGGATAGCTGTTGGAACATTGTGAAACTAAATCTTTTTTTAAAGTAAGTTTATTTATTTATTTTCGGTTTGGAGGATCACACCCCTTGACGCTCAGGGGTTACTCCTGGCTCTGTGCTCAGAAATTGCCCCTGGCTTGGGGGACCATATGGGACTCTGGGGATCGAATCAGGTCCATCCTGGGTCAGCCATGTGCAAGGCAAATGCCCTATCACTGTGCTATTGCTCTGGCCCCCAATGTTAAGTTTTTTTTAATAAGCCGTACATTTTAAAATAATACAGTTTACAGTCAGCAGTAAAATTTCCACACCTGTGAGTGCATACTCGCCACGTGGTAGAACTGGGTTCGTGTAAAGCCAATTTTCTCTTCAAGTCAAAAAAGAGACAAAACACTGAAGTGAGTGAAAGAAACCTGGATCATCACTATGAAGACTTGAAGCACGTTTCTTAAAAATGGCCATTCTGGTTTCCCATTCAGAGGTTAGTTAGTTCTCACGTTGTGACCTGATTCTGAAGGTGTGGCCTGGAAGGTCTCAGTTTGTGATTTGCCCCTTTTAAGGTAAGCAGAAGGTGGCTAATAGAGTTCAAAAGTCTTTGTTGAGTTTCCTTCTTTGTGGATTGAGAAGACATGGTAAGAGTTTGGAGAGCAACATACCCTGCAGGCCCGTCCAGGCAGGAGCATCTCACCCCAAAACTGATCCCTGGACTGATTCTCCATAAATGACAAGAGTTAATAAGAAAATGATAGCAATAACACTAGCATTAAATGCTTAAATATTCCCATTTATGATCTGCATTACACAGCTGAATTAAAATAGACTACCAGCACTCACATTACACTTCCACCTAAATTTTTTTCCACGAAAACATTTTTTTTCTTAATAACATTGCCACTCTCATTTCTAAAAGAAAAGTACATTGTAGTCTCATTTCTCTTGATAGAGAGTGCAAGATTCTTTTGGGTTTACAATAGGTCAGTGTTTGGGTTAGGGTGGTAAAGACTTTTTACCATGTAAACTATTTATTTTGTAGGATTCTGAAACTACTTCGGGAGTTTTTTACATGTAGAAATATTTAGTGTGTGAATTTTAGGTGATTAAAATAGCAAAGGGAGGAACATTACCTAGTAAATGCCTCAATTTGGATAAAATCCAAGTAATAGGTGTCAAAATGATGAATAGTTAGCTCTCTAAAATTTCTTGCCAGAAATCTATTCAACAAATTAAGCTACAATGAATATATAACAAGAATATTCGGGTAATGTTTTTTTAATCATTAATTCATGCCTTTGTGTTAAGAATTTGTAGTTCAAACTAGAATATTGGTTTTCCAAGAACCAAAGTAATGTCAATTTAGCATGTTTGCTTCATAATAGCTGATATTAAATGTGAATATAAAAATTAATTAAACATTTTTAAATAATTAAAAAATTAAAATACTTTTATCGACAGTAACCTGCACCCATGAAGTTGAAGAAAAATGAAGATACTGGTGTCCACACTATATTTGTAGCACACAATTAACCTTCAAGTGATATACCTGTTTCAATTATTCCTAGCTAGGATTCCAATGAGCCCATCCATCATTAATCAGTTTAAAAATGGCAGTGCCAGGGGAAGAGAAATAATACAGAAGGTAAGTTCATTCCATTGACCCCATTTCAAATCTCAACATTGCACATGATTCCAGGAGCACTGCCATAAGTGATCCCTGGTCACAAAACCGGGAGTATGACCTCAGCATGATTGGGTGTGGTCCAATACTCCAAGAACTGATCCTCAAAATTGGTAGAGCCTGTGATTAATCCAGCAGAGATGGGCATGAGGGTGGAGATAGATAAAACAGATAAAAATAACTCATGATAATTAAACTGAAATACATTCTCTGCAATAAAGAGTAACTAACTGCATTAGTGTATACATCTATATCAAAAAGCTGGCTAGAAGTAGAACAAAATAAGAAACATCTGCTTTAGCAAAAGCTGGCTCCCTGTGTGTGACACCAGGCGGGGAAAATCCGCGAAAGTACACCGGCCCAGTGGGGCTCAGCTGTGAAAGACTGTGAGTGTGACCTGTCTATGTCTGTCTACTGTCCTCTTGCGTGAAACTCTTGCGAGTGGGGCAAAAAGAGGCTCAGAGGAGCACGGCCGCTCCGCTTCGCTACGCGGCCGTGCACTCTTTCTAAGGAAAGAACTCCATTGCAACAAGAAGGAAAAATCACACTAAGAACGGCGCTATATCACAGAAGCAAACATTTCTCTCTGGACTGTCTTCTCTGTTACATGCTCGGGCCTAAGATTTGACCCAGTGTGAGGCTTCATCCACGGAGGACTCCCCTCCCTTAGAGGCAAGTCAGCCCATCCAGAAAGGGAGGAGCCAGAGGAGTGTGCTGCCTACATCATATAGACAATGAATACCACTACAACACGTAGAAAAACCCACAATACAAATGTGACAATGGGGAAACAGCGCAGGCCAGCATCAGACATAGAGAATGAAAATGACAATTCTGAGGACCAGATAATGACTGAACAACTAATCAACCTCTCAGATAAGGACTTTAGACTAGCAATATGGAAGGTGCTCAACAGACTCCAAGAAACCATGGATCGAGTTGAACAGAACACTAATAAGAACCAAGAAAATATGAAGGCAGAAATGACAAAACTCCAAACTGAAATAACATGTCAACTAACAGGCCTGAAAAACTCAGTAAACGAAGTGAATGACAAAATGGATAAGCTCTGGGACAGGGTATCAGAAGCTGAGAATAGACTTGGTGCTGTGGAAGATGAGATACATAACAATTCCATACAGCAGGAGAGATTGGACAAAAAACTTAAAGCAAATGAGCAGACAATAGAAAAATTAGTCAAAGAATGGGAACAGACGAAAATAGAAGTCTATGATAAGATCAACAGAAACAACTTAAGAATCATTGGAGTCCCAGAGACCCAGGAAGAAAATTTCCAGGAAGAATCAATGGTCAAGAACATCATTAAAGAGAAACTTCCAGAGCTAAAGAATATATGTGATCAAATCCTGCATGCCCGAAGAGTACCAACCAAAAGAGACCCCAGAAAAACCACCCCAAGACACATCCTAGTCACAATGACAAATCCCACAGATAGAGACAGAATTCTGAAAACAGCAAGATCAAAAGGGGAAATCATGTTCAAGCAAGCTTCCCTGAGATTTACAGCAGACCTGTCACCAGAAACGCTCAATGCCAGAAAGCAGTGGTGGGATATTGTGACAAGACTGAATGAAATGAATGCTTCACCCAGAATACTATACCCAGCAAAACTCACTTTCCGGTTTGATGGAAGAATACATGGTTTCTCAGACAAAAAACAGCTCAGAAACTTCACAGACACAAAACCAGTCTTAAGAGAAAAACTGAAAGACCTAATCTAAGACAAGACTACCCAAAAGACACACCAAATTTTGAAATAAAGATGGCGTTAAATCCCAGGACAATTCTTTCTCTCAACGTCAATGGACTAAATGCACCAGTTAAGAGACACAGAGTGGCTAAATGGATCAAAAAACTCAATCCAACCTTCTGCTGCCTACAAGAAACGCACCTGAATAGTCAGAACAAACATAGACTCAAAATAAAAGGCTGGAGAAAAGTTATCCAAGCAAACAACACCCATAAAAAAGCTGGAGTGGCCATACTAATATCAGATAATGCAAACTTTATACTCAGGAAGGTTGTAAGGGACAAAGACGGACATTTTATATTAATCAAGGGGTACGTAGAGCAGGAAGAATTCACTCTCCTAAACATATATGCACCGAATGAGGGGCCAGCAAAATATTTAATACAACTGCTGACAAATCTGAAAAATAATATCAACAACAACACAATAATTGTGGGGGACCTAAACACGGCTTTGTCAACACTGGACAGGTCAACCAGACTGAAACCCAACAAGAATATACTAGACCTGAGGAGAGAAATGGAAGAAAGAGGCCTAGTGGATATATATAGGACACTCCATCCCCAGAAACCTGGATACACATTCTTCTCCAATGTACATGGGACATTCTCCAGGATAGACTACATGCTGGCACATAAAACATACCTCCATAAGATCAAGAGGATAGAAATTTTGCAGACTACCTTCGCTGACCACAAGGCTCTGAAATTATTTGTGAACTCCAAAGGGACTCAGAAGAAACACTTTATCACCTGGAAGTTAAACAGCCTCATGCTCAATAACCAGTGGGTCCGAGATGAAATCAAGGAGGAAATAAAAAGGTTCCTGGAAACAAATGACAATAAAGACACAAACTCTCAGAACTTATGGGACACAGCAAAAGCAGTACTGAGAGGAAAATTTATAGCTTTGCAAGCACACATCAGGAAGGAAGAAGGAGCTTACCTGAGTAGCTTAATGACACAGCTAATAGAACTAGAAAATGCTCAACAAAAGGACCCAAGAACAGGAAGACAGAAGGAAATAACAAAGCTGAGAGCAGAAATCAACGAAGTGGAAACTCAAAAAACAATCCGAAAGATCAACGAAAGCAGAAGTTGGTTCTTTGAAAAAATAAACAAGATTGATAGACCACTGGCAAACCTAACAAAGAAAGAGAGAGAGAGAAACTTGATAACTCGTATCAGGAATGAAAAAGGAGAGATCACTACTGATATGACAGAGATTCAAAGGGTAATCAGAAACTACTTTGAAAAACTCTACGCCACTAAAAATGAGAACCTGGAAGAAATGGATAAATTCTTGGACTCTTATAATCTTCCACGGTTGAAGGAAGAGGATGTAGCATATCTAAACACCCCCATCACCATTGATGAAATTAAAACAGTAATCAAATGTCTGCCGAAAAACAAAAGCCCAGGTCCAGATCGATTCACTAATGAATTCTATCAAACTTTCCAAGAGGAACTACTGCCAATCTTGGCAAGACTCTTTCATGAAATTGAACAAACAGAAACACTTCCAAATAGCTTTTATGAAGCCAACATCACCTTGATACCTAAACCAGACAGAGACGCTACCAAAAAAGAAAATTACAGACCAATATCACTGATGAATGCAGATGCAAAGATCCTCAACAAAATCCTGGCAAATAGGATTCAATGCCTCATTAAGAAGATCATCCACTACGATCAAGTAGGTTTCATCCCAGGAATGCAAGGCTGGTTTAACATCCGTAAATCTATCAACATAATACACAACATCAATAACAAGAAAAATAAAAACCACATGATCATATCAATAGATGCAGAGAAAGCATTTGATAAGGTCCAACACCCATTCTTGATCAAAACTCTCAGCAAGATGGGAATGGAGGGAACCTTTCTCAATATAGTGAAGGCCATCTACCACAAGCCAGTGGCAAATATTATCCTCAATGGAGAAAAACTGAAAGCCTTCCCTCTAAATTCTGGCACAAGACAAGGCTGTCCTCTCTCACCACTCCTATTCAACATAGCACTGGAAGTACTTGCTATAGCGATTAGGCAAGAAAAGGATATCAAGGGAATCCAGATAGGAAAGGAAGAAGTCAAGCTCTCACTGTTTGCAGATGACATGATACTCTACTTAGAAAACCCTAAAGACTCTATCAAAAAGCTTCTAGAAACAATAGACTCATATAGCAAGGTGGCAGGCTACAAAATTAACACACAAAAATCAATGGCCTTTCTATACACCAACAGTAATAAAGAAGAAATGGACATTAAGAAAACAACCCCATTCACAATAGTACCACACAAACTCAAATATCTTGGAATCAACTTGACTAAATATGTGAAGGACCTATACAAAGAAAACTATAAAACTCTGCTCCAAGAAATAAGAGAGGACACACGGAAATGGAAACACATACCCTGCTCATGGATTGGCAGGATTAACATCATCAAAATGTCAATACTCCCCAAGGCATTATACAGATTTAATGCCATCCCTCTAAAGATACCCATGACATTCTTCAAAGAAGTGGATCAGACACTTTTGAAATTCATTTGGAACAATAAACACCCTCGAATAGCTAAAGCAATCATTGGGAAAAAGAATATGGGAGGAATTACTTTTCCCAACTTTAAACTGTACTACAAAGCAACAGTTATCAAAACAGCATGGTATTGGAATAAGGATAGGTCCTCAGATCAGTGGAATAGGCTTGAATACTCAGAAAATGTTCCCCAGACGTACAACCATCTAATTTTTGATAAAGGAGCAGGAAATCCTAAATGGAGCAGGGAAAGCCTCTTCAACAAGTGGTGTTGGCACAACTGGATAGCCACTTGCAAAAAATTAAACTTAGACCCCCAGCTAACATCATGTACAAAGGTAAAATCCAAATGGATTAAAGACCTCGATATCAGCCCCAAAACCATAAGATATATAGAACAGCACATAGGCAAAACACTACAGGACATTACAGGCATCTTCAAGGAGGAAACTGCACTCTCCAAGCAAGTGAAAGCAGAGATTAACAGATGGGAATATATTAAGCTGAGAAGCTTCTGCACCTCAAAGGAAATAGTGCCCAGGATACAAGAGCCACCCACTGAGTGGGAGAAACTATTCACCCAATACCCATCAGATAAGGGGCTAATCTCCAAAATATACAAGGCACTGACAGAACTTTACAAGAAAAAAACATCTAACCCCATCAAAAAATGGGGAGAAGAAATGAACAGACACTTTGACAAAGAAGAAATACGCATGGCCAAAAGACACATGAAAAAATGTTCCACATCACTAATCATCAGGGAGATGCAAATCAAAACAACAATGAGATACCACCTCACACCCCAGAGAATGGCACACATCACAAAGAATGAGAATAAACAGTGTTGGCGGGGATGTGGAGAGAAAGGAACTCTTATCCACTGCTGGTGGGAATGCTGTCTAGTTCAACCTTTATGGAAAGCGATATGGAGATTCCTCCAAAAACTGGAAATCGAGCTCCCATACGATCCAGCTATACCACTCCTAGGAATATACCCTAGGAACACAAAAATACAATACAAAAACCCCTTCCTTACACCTATATTCATTGCAGCTCTATTTACCATAGCAAGACTCTGGAAACAACCAAGATGCCCTTCAACAGATGAATGGCTAAAGAAACTGTGGTACATATACACAATGGAATATTATGCAGCTGTCAGGAGAGATGAAGTCATGAAATTTTCCTATACATGGATGTACATGGAATCTATTATGCTGAGTGAAATAAGTCAGAGAGAGAGAGAAAAACGCAGAATGGTCTCACTCATCTATGGGTTTTAAGAAAAATGAAAGACACCCTTGTAATAATAATTTTCAGACACAAAAGAGAAAAGAGCTGGAAGTTCCAGCTCACCTCAGGAAGCTCACCACAAAGAGTGATGAGTTTAGTTAGAGAAATAACTACATTTTGAACTGTCCTAATATTGAGAATGTATGAGGGAAATGTAGAGCCTGTTTAGGGTACAGGCGGGGGTTGGGTGGGGAGGAGGGTGATTTGGGACTTGGGTGATGGGAATGTTGCACTGGTGATGGGTGGTGTTCCTTTTATGACTGAAACCCAAACACAATCATGTATGTAATCAAGGTGTTTAAATAAAAAAAAAATTAAAAAAAAAAAAAAAAAGAAACATCTGCTTTAAGATAATGGGGCAGGAGAGATAGCACAGTGGTAGGGCATTTGCCTTGCATGCAATCAATCCAGAATGAATGGTGGTTCAAATCCAGGCATTCCATATGGTTCTCCGTGCCTGCCAGGAGCAATTTCTGAGCATAGAGCCAGAAGAAACCCCTGAGCATTGCTGGGTGTGCCCCCCCAAAAACAAAACAAAACAAAATATTAAACAATAGGAAGTCAGTAGAAAATGTAAAGAAGGAATGAGAGAGAAAAGTTGGAAGGGAAGGAAAGGAAAGAAGAAAAAAGGGAAGGAAGAAAAGAGGGAGGGAGGGAGGACAGATGGAAGGAAGGAAGGAAGGAAGGAAGGAAGGAAGGAAGGAAGGAAGGAAGGAAGGAAGGAAGGAAGGAAGGAAGGAAGGAAGGAAGGAAGGAAGGAAGGAAGGAAGGAAGGAGAGAGGGAGGGAGAGAGGGAAGGAAGGAAGGAGGGAAGAAAGGAAGGAAGGAAGGAAGGAAGGAGGGAAGGAGGGAGGGAAGGAAGGAAGGAAGGAAGGAAGGAGGGAAGGAGGGAGGGAAGGAGGGAGGGAAGGGGGGAGGGAGGGAGGGAGATGTGCTCCTCAAAAAAATAAACAATTCTTTAAACCCAGCGACCACTCTAACTCCCCATGAAATTTGGCAAGATAAAAGAGAGCAAAGCTGTTTGAGATGATATTATTAAAAGAGCTCAAAAAGTCTTTGTAGAAGTCCTACTGAGTCTCTTTCATTTCAAGTAAAAGGAAATCTTGCAAAGGGAAACTGTCCAGCTAAAGAATTACCTAGGACCACAGAGTCATTACTGAGTACAGGGCTAGGAGTAATCCTTGCCAGGTGTGGTTCCAAAAAGCCTAAACAAACTACTGAAACTACTGGTAAGTTATAAGCATTAAAAGAAATACCTAGAACCCTGAGCTAAGAGACATTTGAGTTTTAAGAGATCTTGTTGAACATCTGACATACATGATAGAGAACCTTATAGAATAGTTCTTTAATTATCATATTAACATAGCTCTGGAGTGAACACTACTCTGGATGCACACTAACAAAGATTTTTTTTGTTTGTTTGTTTTTGGGCCACACCCGGCAGTGCTCAGGGGTTACTCCTGGATGTCTGCTCAGAAATAGCTCCTGGCAGGCACGGGGGACCATATGGGACACTGGGATTCGAACCAACCACCTTCGGTCCTGGATTGGCTGCTTGCAAGGCAAACGCCGCTGTGCTATCTCTCTGGGCCCTAAAGTTTTTTGTTTGTTTGGTTTTTGGGCCACACCCGGCGTTGCTCAGGGGTTACTCCTGGCTGTCTGCTCAGAAATAACTCCTGGCAGGCACGGGGGACCATATGGGACACCGGGATTTGAACCAACGACCTTTGGTCCTGGATCAGCTGCTTGCAAGGCAAACACCGCTGTGCTATCTCTCCGGGCCCTAACAAAGATTTTTTTTAAATAGGTTTAAATATATCAAGATCATCTACCTGTAAGTTAACTCCTCAAGCACTCTATTTTGCTTTTGTTTGGGGAGCACATCACTGCTTAAAGATTACTCTGGACTCTCAGCTCATGGATCCCTTCCAGTGAGGTTTAGAGGACCATATGGGGTGCCAGGGATTGAACCAATGTCCACTGTGTGCAAGTTAAGCACCGTACCCACTATATTTTCTCCCCAGTTACAACCCAATGCTTGTTAAAGAAAAAAGTTTAAAACCACATTTTAAGAGACTAAAATTCATAATGTCCAACATGCAAAAAAATGTTTATTGGGAATGTGAAGAAGCGTATGACTAAATAAACAATAGATTAAGATATTGGGGTACAAAAGAATGTTCCCATCCTGATTACTTCTTCTTAGACTGAGTATGTAATAAAAAGTGTTAGTTAATTTAGCAAGGGAAACCCCAATTTCAACATAAGTATGGACAATTTAAATAGCAATACATTCTAAGTAAAAATATTGTACACATGGAATATTGATCCTGTGTTAAGGGGCCTGGGGAGTCAAGAAGAGAGGAGAGATACTTGTTAAAAGCACTGTTTACTATGCACATTATTCTCATTTTTGCTTAATATTATATATATATCAGATACAAATACAATAATTTTATTTTTGGTTTTAGGGCCATATATGTGGCTATGCTGTGTATTCAGTGCTTACTCCTGACTTTGTGCTCAGAAATTAAGTCCTGGTGATATTCAGAGGACCATATGTGATGCTGGAAATGGAACCCATGTGAGCTGCATAAAAGACTGGAACACTATACTATCCCTATGGCCACATTCTATAACATTTACTTAAACCTATTATAGTCATATTACCTAGATATAATAAAATTTTTATAATATATTACAACATGATTTTATATCAGAAAGATATATGATGTGGGGCATTGGTGATGGGAATGTTGCAGTGGTGAAGGGGGAGTATTCTTTATACAACTGAAACCCAACTACAATCATGTTTGTAATCAAATTGTATAAATAAAGATATTAATAAAAAGATATATGAAAGTTTGCTTTATGAATATATTCTGATCATACACATATTAAATTATATACTATATTTATTGAAAAAAAGAAGAGAGGAGAGGAAGATGTCTTATGGAAGGAGAAGGGTGCCCTTTATGGAGAAAAAAATGACAAGTTTCTAAGATAAAAAGGATGTGGTTACTAATAAACATACACCCAGATTATACTCCCCAAATGACATTCTCGATCAAAAGAAGTGGAAACAGGGACCAGAGAGATAGATAGACCAGAGGGTAGAGCATTTATTTGCCTTGCATGCAATCAACCCTGATTCGATCCTTGGTACCACAGACCGACCAGGAATGATCCCTGAACACAGTCAGAAGTTGTGTCTTTTCTCTCTCTCTCTCTCTCCCTCTCTCTCTCTCTCTCTCTCTCTCTGTCTCTCCCTCTCTCCATCTCTCTGTCTCTCTCTCTCTCTCTCACACACACACACACACACACACACACTTGAAAGCATCAATTTTTTTTCTCAACCTATGAGAACAGCAAAGTATTTTGACGAGAATAAGTGCTTCTGTGATTCTAGGCCCTTCACTCTCTCCACTTAAAACCTGCCTATCGTTCTCACAAGCATGGGCAAACATATAAAAAAAATCGCTAGACTTTTCTAAGAAATATGGGAAACATTAGTCCCACAAAGTCACACAGTACTAGAAAGGCAAGATTCACTGTACGCCCAGAAAAGAGGCCTATGACAGGAAGCAGAGTGGTTATGAAGGTCAGACTAAGCCAATTTTTTGGGAAAAGGCTAAAACTACAAAGATTATGTTGAGGCTCAAATGGGTTGAGCACCATTGCAGGTCTATGAGAAAGCTGGCTATTAAGAGATGCAGCAGGGCCGGAGAGATAGCATGGAGGTAAGGCGGTGGATATGGTCCCCTGTGCCTACCAGGGGCGATTTTTGAGCATGGAGCCAGGAGTATCCCCTGAGCACTGCCGGGTGTGACCCAAAAACCAGAGAGAGAGAGAGAGAGAGAGAGAGAGAGAGAGAGAGAGAGAGAGAGAGAGAGAGAGAGAGAGAGAGAGAGAGAGAGAGAGAGAGAGATGCAGCATTTTCGAACTGGAAGGAGATAAACAAAGAAAGACACAAGTGACCCAGCTATAAACTTCATCTTTTACTTAGAATTACCTGAACTTTAATTACACTAATTACATTACAAATACCCAAAATGGTTACATGAGATTTAGTTCCATAGTAAATCTGAAATAAAACATGTGATTAGGAGGGGGACTCTGGTTAAAGAATCACTTCTTTAATCAATAGAGAAAGTCACCAATTTAAGATTCTATGACTGCTTTTAAAAAGACAGGGAGGAACCGGAGAGATAGCATGGAGGTAAGGCATTTGCTTTTCATGCAGAAGGTCCGTGGTTCGAATCCCGGCATCCCATATGGTCCCCTGTGCCTGCCAGGGGCTGATTTCTGAGCGCAGAGCCAGGAGTAATACCTGAGCACTGCCAGGTATGACCCAAAAGCCAAAAATATAAAAAATAAATAAAAAGAAAGGGAATGGGGTAGTCTACACAATAACTAAGATGTAGAAATAACTCAAATACTCAACTGCAGATGAATAGATCAAGAAGTTGTGGTAATATACACAACAGAATAGTCTTCAACTCAATGATAACACTTCTTTTTTATAAAACACTGGTTTATAATACTGTTACTTATAGGGTTTTATGAATGACACATTCAGCTCAATATCCCCCCCCCAAGAGTTATTACCTTTCTCCGATTTGTCTCAGTGTCACCTCCCTGTCCTATCCTCCTGTCCTCCTTGTGGTCTGCATCAGTCTTACCTTTTGGTTTCTGTTGCCTTGGGCAATTGTTATTCCTTTACTATGTTTTTGTTATATTCCACATATGAGAGAAATCATTTCGTGTTGATTTTCTCCTTTACATTAATTTCACTGAGCACGATACTTTCCAGACACATCCATATAGCAGCAGATTACATGTTTACATGATTACTTTTCTTACAAGTATTGCACTGTGTCTATGTACCAAGTTCCTTTAGGTATTCATCTATTCATATACACTTGGGTTTCCAAATTTCTCACAGGTATGAAATGTTGCATGAACAAAGGAGTGTAATTATCTTTTCAATATAGTATTTTTGAGAGCTTTACTTAAAATGCCAAGAAATGGAATTACTGGGTTGCATGGAAGGTCAATTCTAATAATTCTTCAGAAGTATCCATATTGTTTTACCAAAAGATTTTACATTTCCACCAGCAGTAAGTAGGGTTCCTTTTCCCCACATTCATGCCAGGATGATTCTTTTATATGCCAGTCTATCTGGAGTCAAATATTTTATGATTATTTTATTCACACTTACTGATGGTTAGTGATGCTGATTTTAATATTCCGTTTCAACATTTGTTAAGTCTTATATTTTTAATATTTTATTATTTTATTTTATTATTTTGGGGCCACACCCAGTTGTTCTCCTGACTCTGCACTCAGCAATCACTCCTGACAGGCTCTGAGGACCATAAGGGATGCAAGGCAAACACCCTACCTACTATGCTATTGCTAAGGCCCCCAAGAATATCTTTTTAAGGGTTTTGTGTTGGTTTGGGGCAACACACAAAAAAGGTTCAGCAGTTATTCCTGGGCCTGCACTCGGTATTTATTTTTGGCAGAGCTCAAGGGACTATATAGAATGTTGGGGATTGAACATGGGTCAGTTATGTGCAAGGCAAGTGTCTTACTATACAATTATTTTTTGCCCCATGTGTTTATCTTCTTTGGAGAAGTTTTTGTTCATCTCTTCACCCATGTTTAATTTTTTTGTAAAGTGCTACTAGTGCTTTATCATATTGGATATTAACCCCTTATCAGATGAGTGCTGGGCACATATTTTCTGCCAGACCATAGGGTGTCTCTTTATTCTAGTCATCATTTCTTTTGAGGTACAGAAGTTTCATAATTTGATGTAATTCCATTTGTTAATCTTTGGTTCTGTTTGCTTGGCCACTAATGTTGAATCCTTCAAAGGATCATTTAGTTTAAATATCATGGAGTGTTCTTCCTATATTTTCCTCAGTATAGCTTAGGGATTTAGGAGCCGGAGAGATTGCACAGCGATAGGGAGTTTGACTTGCAAGCAGCCAACCCAGGGCCAATGGTGGTTCAAATCCCGGCATCCCTTATGGTCCTCCATGCCTGCCAGAAGCGATTTCTGAGCAGAGAGGTAGGAGTAACCCCTTAGTGCAGCCGGGTGTGCCCCCCCAAAAAAAAAACTTAGGGATTTAGATCTGATCTCAAGATCTTTTATACATTTTAGTTTTATTTTTGTGCATAGTGTCAGAAAGAGATCTTAAAAAAATTGTGCATGTAATGGACCAATTTTTCCAATACAACTATGTAAAGAAGTGACTTATCTTGCTTTACTCCATACTTTTTGTTCCTTTATCAAAGATAATTTGTCCATTTAGCTGTGGATCTATCTCTGAGATCTTGATTGTATTTCATTGATCTGCCTGTTTCTATTAGAGTACCATACTGTTTTAATTACTACATCTTTATAGTTCAGTTTGAAGTAGAGGAGAGTAAAGTCTCCAATTTTTCCCCCTAGGATTTCTTTAGCTATTCCATTTATTACTCCATATAAGTTTGAATAATGCTTATTTATTTCTTTGAATAATTTTATAGATATTTTATAGGAATTGCATTAAATCTGTAGAATGCTCTGGGTAATATTATCATTTTGATAATGTTAATCCTCCCAATCAATGAACAAGAGATGTGTTTCCATTTTCTCGTGTCCTATTTTATTTCTTTTATTAGTGATTTATAGTTATCTTTGTATAAGTCTTTCATTTCTTTTGATAAGCTGATTCATAGATAATTGATTTTGTTGTTGTTGTTTTTGAGTCACACCTGGCAGTGTTCAGGGTTTACTCCTGGTTCTGTACACAGGAATCACTCCTGACAAGCTTAGGGAAGTATATGGTGAACTGAAGGTTGAGTACAGGTCAGTTGCCTGCCAGACAAGTGCCTTTTCTGCAGTAATATACTTCCAGTTCTGATACTTGATTTTCTAGAGCACAGTTATAAATAAGATTTTCTTATAGTTGTTTGTTTCTGATTGTTATCATCGTAGCCTACCTACTTTATTCTACAAGTTCATTATATTTCTAGAACTTTTTTGTGAAGTTGCAGAGTTTTCTAAGTATAGTACCATGTCATCAGGGAAAAGTGAGTCTGACTTACAATTAGGATACTCTTAAAATCTCTTCTTACCTAATTGGAAAGGAATTCCTTCCAATTCATATATTGAATAGTAATAGTGGGTGTAGAGAATCTTGTCCTGTACCTGATCTTTGGCAAAAGGTTTTTAGGTTTTACTGTTGAGTATGATCTTAGCTTGTGGCTACTTTATTTTTAAAAAAGAAAGAAAAAAGAAAGAAGAAAGAAAGGAAGGAAGGAAGGAAGAAAGAAAGAAAGAAAGAAAGAAAGAAAGAAAGAAAGAAAGAAAGAAAGAAAGAAAGAAAGAAAGAAAGAAAGAAAGAAAGAAAGAAAGAAAGAAAGAAAGAAAGAAAGAAAGAAAGAGAAGAGAGAAAGAAAGAAAGAAAGAAAGAAAGAAAGAAGAAAGAAGAAAGAAAGAAAGAAAGAAAGAAAGAAAGAAAGAAAGAAAGAAAGAAAGAGAGAGAAAGAAAGAAAGAGAGAAAGAAAGAAAGAGAGAAAGAAAGGCAATGATAAACGGTCATTGGGAAAATTGTGTTGCAGACTTAGAAAAAGTGCCTAGAAAATATCTTTAATAGAGTCAGTGTATCTAGGTTGATTCCACATTGTACCTAGCAAGACACTAAATATGATAATATAAGGAATATATAATATTATATAAGGATATTATAAGGAAAAATAAGATGGGGCATCACCTTTCACAACTTCAAAGTGTATTACAAAGCAGTAGTAAATAAAACAACACAGCATTGGAATAAACACAAATTCTTAGGTCAATGGAATATAACTGGATATCTGGAGACAAATCCCCATGTATATGGAAACTAATTTTGATAAAGGAGCAAAAATGGTGAAATGAAGCAAGTAAAGACTCTTTAACAATAGTGCTGTGAAACTTGGTCAGCTGCAAGAAACTGTACTCAGAAATCTTCCTAACATCAAGCACAAATCAAAATGGATTAAAGACCTTGAAATCAGTTCTGACACCATAAGGTATATAGAGGAAAACACGGGCATTATTCTTTATGTCATTGAATCTAAGGGTATCTTCAAGGATAAAATACCTCTAGCCAAACAAGTAGAAACAAAGATAAATAAATGGGACTACATTAAATTAAGAAGCTTCTGAACCTCAAAGGAGATGAGAACCAGAATACAAAGACTTTCCATTAGATGGGAGAAAATATTCACTCAATACCCATAAGATAAGGAGTCAGTATCTAAGAAATACAAGGCACTGTAGAAGTTAACAAGAAAAAAATCTAATCTTCTTCAAAAATGGACAGAAGAAATAAACAGAAACTTTCTCAAAGAAGAGATACAGATGGCCAAAAGGTAAATGAAAAATGCTCCACATCATTAAACATCAGGGAAATTCAAATAAAAACAATAAGATTTTATCTCACACCAGAGAGACTGGAACACATTAAAAAGAGAAAGAA
Source organism: Suncus etruscus (assembly GCF_024139225.1). Lineage (NCBI taxonomy): Eukaryota > Metazoa > Chordata > Mammalia > Eulipotyphla > Soricidae > Suncus > Suncus etruscus. Next base: position 94,239,757 of record NC_064858.1, read on the forward strand.
CAATGAATTGAGAATGTTATTCTTATGGCAAAACAGCCTTTGTAGATATGATTTATTTAAAGGTCTTTAAATAGAGAGAGGACTGTGGCAATCACCGGTTCTTAAGGATGGAGAGAAAGAGATAGAGAAAGAGACCTAACCAGAGGAGAGATTGCAGTGATGTGCTTTGAAGAGGACCTCAGACCACAGAAGGTAGGCCACTCCTAGAAGCTGGAAGAAACAGGAAATAAGTTCTCTTCTAGCACCTTCAAGTGGAACACAAACCTGATTACACTTTTTATTTTAACCATTGAGGCACAATTTGGACATCTGATCCAAGCCAGAACTGTAAAACATTAAGTTTTGGGTTTTTTTTGTTTGTTTGTTTGTTTTTGTTTTTGGGCCACACCCGGTGACACTCAGGGGTTTCTTGTAGCTATACGCTCAGAAGCAGTGGCACAAGCAGTAGGATGTTTGTCTTGCATGCACTAACCTAGTACAGACCGCGATTTGATACCTGGCTCCCATGTGTTCCCAAAGCCAGGAGCGATTTCTGAGCGCATAGCCAGGAGTAACCCCTGAGCGTCACCCTGAGCCCCCCTCCCAAAAAAAGAAAGAAATCGCTCCTGGCTTGGGGGACCATATGGGATGCCGGGGGAATGAACCAAGGTTCGTCCTGGTCCAGCTGCATGCAAGGCAAACGCTCTACCACTGCGCCACCACTCTGGTGGTGATTCTGCTCAGAAATAGCTCCTGGCAGGCACGGGGGACCATATGGGACACCGGGATTCGAACCAACCACCTTTGGTCCTGGATTGGCTGCTTGCAAGGCAAACGCCGCTGTGCTATCTCTCCAGGCCCTCTGGTGGTGATTTTGATGAGCTAACATTGAGAACCACTGGCTTAAAAGAGCAAAATCATTCAGAAAACCAAAAGCTCAGAAGTTAGGATCAAGTGTTGGAGAACCAATGTTCTCAAATATGAGATGCCAGCAATACAATTTTCTATTGTATTCATCCACTAGTTGTGAGCAATTTGTTACAGTAATAATAGGAAACTAATATCAAAGTCAAGTTACATTCATCATGAAGTGCAAAAACCATCTTTAAAGAGGAAAAGGCTGACCAAACAAAGAAGCATATCCCAAAGAGTAAGATTAATAAATATGACTATAATTTTCTATATGTATAAAATAAAATACAGTGAATTAAAAAATACCTATGACAAAATATAGAAAGAAAACATGTCAGTATTTAGAGTTCTTCTAATTAAAATTAAAAATAGCAACCCAGTGGAAAAGTGAACAAAGAATATAAACAGATAACACCCAAGAAGAATAAAAATGGCAATAAGCATACATTTACAAAATCACTTCTTGCTAAAAATATAAAATTTGAGTACAACTGAATTGCTAGAATAGTTTTAAAATCAGGTTAAATATTATCAAAAATCCCACCAGACTGTCTTAAGCCCTGATGGTAAATTTATGAGTTCATCATGAAAAACTAACTTTAAGATCATGATCTTTAAAGGCATAAAATGTTTAAATTTTTGATCCAGTCAATATTTAGGAAAATTTGAACCTCCACCAATGGTTCTTACTACACCATCTTTTTGCCCACTCTGTCAACATGGATTGGATTTCTGGACTGAGCTGCTATCTATCAGCTTCTAGGTGAGTTTGTCAATGATAGTACTTAAAGGAGTTCCAAGGGCATTGAGGACATTGGTTCTGCAATCCTTGATCCCAACCTCTGAGCTTATGGTTTTCTGAATGATTTTGCTCTTGTAAGCCAGTGGTTCTCAATGTTAGCTCATCAGAATCATCTAGAAGACTTCGTTTATGATTTAGTAAGATGGGCTAGGAGCTGAGAATTTGCATCTGCAGGTTTCTAGGAGTGGTTGATACTTCCAGTTGAAGGACTATGCTCTGAGAAGCACAACCTTAAAGTTCTTACAGTTCTTCACTGGGGATTTTATCTGTATTTTCTTTTCATTGATTGGTTCTTGGGCCACACCTAGTGGTCCTCAGGAGTTACTTCTGGCTCTGCACTCAGAAATTGCCTCTGGCAGGCTGGGGGACCATATGGGATGCCAGGAATCGAACCAGATCCCTCCCGGTCAGCCACATGCTAGGCAAATGCCCCACTACTATGCTATATCTCCAGCCCCTATCTGTATTTTCTAACACTATAAGCTCATCCTTTTTTACTCTGGTTTAACTCCAGACATCCTAAAGACTTGTTTAATCAATGCCTGAGGGATTCACTATTTCCCTTTGATTACCATGATCCATATCTTGTAACAGTTCATTCTTTAAAGTCTCTTTAAGTAAACAATTTGAATATGCCAAATGTTTCCCATTAAACTTCTGGTTGACTTATCCTAGGAAAAAAATCAAAGTTTTTAGAATGATTTTTTGCAGCATGACTTGCAATCTAAAAATATTAGAAATAAAGTATATTTTCAAAACCACAGAAAGATGGGATATTTGCAAATGTGAGTATTTAAACATATAACTACATTGAGTCACTGAAGGAATAATTATTTCTTATGTTATGAGCAATGATTACCGCTTATAGAATATTCTGGGATCAGAATGATAGTACAGTGGGTTCTATCCCCAGCACTACATATGGTCCCCTATGCCTACCAAGATGATCCATGAGAACAAAGCCAGGAGTAATCCCTGAGCACAGCCAAAAACAAAACAAAAAAAGGCATGTTCAGAAAGTGTTCAAAATTTGATGACCGTGTAGATGTTTAGAAGGTTTAAATTGAGATAAATTTGAAAACTAAGAGTTGAATGACAGTGAATACATGCATAGTTGATAAGATTTGATTTGCCAGTGGATTTGTATTATCTGATTTAACTATTTGAACTGCAGGTATAATCCAACGTAAATTTCTTTTTTTTTCCAAGTGATTTAATAATACCGTGTGTTTTTTTGTGCCAAAGAGATAGCAGAGCAATAGGGAATTTATTTTATTATACAGCCTATCCAGCACGGATGATGATTTGATTCCCGGCATCCCATATGGGCTCTGTACCTGCCAGGAGCGATTTCTGAACGCAGAGCCAGAAATAACCCTGGAATACTGCTGAATGTAACCCATAAAGCCAAAAAAATTATTAATAATGTATTTTAAATAGTATATCAACGTATTTATATTATACTAATTTAACTGTTTTCATTTTGTTGATAAAATTAAATTTTCTTAAATAAAAACCAATCGGAATTATATTTGAGCAATCTAATTAATTATTTATACCATAGTTACTTTCTTTTCAAGACTTTTAAATGTACTCAGAACTTAATCTGCAAATATTTACTGAGTAATCATTTCCAAAGCGGTCTCTGTCTAGGAAATTACATAAGATCAAATAAGGGTGTATTATGGAATAGTAAGAAGAATTTAAATTGGAATTAAAACACCAGAATTTGAGTCTGGTCTTTGTCACAACCACAAATTAAACATCCCATGAACTCTTTTCAGAGTATGTAGTACAGCATGAATTAGAATGTTCAACCATGTAATCAGGGAATCAATGAAAACTTTTTCATCAGTGTCTGAATGCTGGGTGGCATACAGGGAGGGGCAAGCATATGTATACTAAGTCAGAGTTAATGTACTCTATTCTTTTCATTCTTCTCTTCCTCCAAACAGACATGCTCATTGTTTTCCGTACATTTGTACAATTATAAAAGTTTTAGCAAATTGGTTCCATTGAGAGTAAAAATTCAAAACCCAGAGTTGGTGATGGGCATTCTTGGAGGATGGAGGATTGAGCTTCTTATCCCTGACGCCTCATTAAGGAAGATTTCCATTAAAAAAAAAAAAGACACACCCCCCCACCAGTATTAGAGACAGACATTCTATTTCTCTCACTCACTACCACTGTCATGATAGTAGGAGGAGAAGGAGATGGGGGGCATTGGTGGTGGGAATGTTGCACTTTTTTTTATAACTGAAACTACAAACATGTTTGTAATCATGGTGCTCAAGTAAAGATATTAATTAAAAATGAAAAAGACTGATAGGATTTTTTTAGGATTCTAATTCATGGAGAAGAAGTAAGGCAACATTTGTATGAGCCCAAGGTGAAGTTATTTTTATAATTATACAATAGGAAAATAGATATAATTAGCTAGAGATCTAAAACTGATTATGACTGAGGGTTCCAAATAAAACCTGGAAGTAGGATAAAAGTGAATTATTGAAAAAAAAAAGTGAATTATTGAATGGGAGAAAATGAGTGATTGGATTTAGAAAAATATCCAATTCTTTTTCTTTATGATCACAGCATTATCCTGATATTCTAATTACCCCATTTTTTTCACTTCTTGAGTCTAATTCTGAGGCTCCCAAACCACTCAGCTGCACCTCAACTCTTCTCTCTCACCAAGTCTACCTACCCTTTTTAGTTCACAAACAACAGAGCAAGAACAATAGCACAGCAAGTAGGAAGTTGCTTTGCATGCTGCTAACCCGGATTTGATTCCCGCACCTGATGTAGTCTGCTGAGACTGACAAAAGTAATCCCTGAGTTCAGAGCCAGGAGTAAATCCTGAGCACCACCAGGTGTGGCTCCAAAACAAAATAAAACAAAAAAGTCATAAACACAACCTGACAATTGTACCTGAGTTTATTACTTTTGGCTCTGGATCATCCCAGCTGCCTTCACCCACCTCAAGTGTCATACCACCTATTTTGGGTATCACTGAATAAATTCAACATTTTACTTTTGCCTGCTCCTTCAAATATTTCACTTAATTTTATAACCAGTATAACTTTGTGGCTGACTTTGCTAGTACTTCTCTTATTTGAACACTGTATTGGACACTGTGATCAATATGCAGATGTATCTTATAGTCTATTTGCCAACCTTCAGTTTAGGAAACCCTTCATATCTTACTTTCTTCATATTTGCTCAGAAGCTGACAAATGTGGTTTTTGGTTGCCTATAATGATGATAATGGACACAGTGGAAAATATTTTCAAATTCCCTCTTAATTACAAAAAAAATAATTAAATGAACAAAATCTTCAATGAATATATGGCAAAATAAAAGACATAGTCATATTTTTAAGAAATAAAATGATCCTCTTTGTATGTGAAGTCAAGTTGAAATACACCAACCTTGTTCTTGGTGGTTACTCATGGCTACGGTGACCATGACTCAGGACACTGACGACTGACGAATTCTGGGTTGGCTCATTATCAGATAGGGAAGTCACAAAATGATATTTTTAGTCATCCAGATCCAGAAATCAGATTTAGAATCTACATTTCCAAATAAATGTCCTGAGATCTTCTTGCATTTGAGCCTAAATATTTAATCAAAAACTCACATTTGAACTACAGAGCTGAAAACTATAAATTGGGTTTTGTTTGTTTGGGTATTTTTGTTTTGGGGTGTTTTTTGTTTGTTTGTTTGTTTGTGTTTTGGTCCGGAATGGGATTGGGCTGAGCACTCCCACATTAAAACCACCACTGGAAAACCTAGCAGCCTCTGCCCACCCCCACCATCATTTGGCAAAAATCAACCCAGCTCTTCAACCAAACTCCAAAAGAAAATAAGGACTGCTGATACTGTCCAGGTACCTGGGTCCAGATTGAGACCTCTGGAACTCTCAGAATGGGTGAGAGCACATTTCCTTTTATGCATGAATCACAAGCAGCCCAGAGCCACACCCTACACCCTCTCAACACAAATGGCTTAGTTCTGAGATTTAACTTATCAAATTCTGGATAAATTTGGTGATTCAGTCACCAAATTTATTTTGGATCTTAAATCCTAAACTTCGTGGCCAAAAGTGGCTACATGACACATAAAAAATTTATGGTATTGTTTTTCCAGTAGTATCATAGTCAATCTGAGGGAAAATTACAGAGCAATCTACGAAGCTCAGAGAACCTCAGCAATCAAAGGGCTCAACCAGCACCAACCGCAGTCCAGTAAGTCCTTAGATATTCTCATTAACATTAATTAATTTGATAATTCAATTTGCCTTTGTATTCTAACGAACAATATAAAGTGAATTTGTGCCTTCTAGGGAGCTGTTTAGGATGGTGGGTGGAAAATTGAGGACACTGGTGAAGGGAAGGTCACACTGATGGTGGGGTTGGTGTCTGCACATTTAATGCCTGAAATGACTATATTATGAACAACTTGGTAAATCACAGCTGTAATAAATTTTTTTAATTATAATTTTAAAAAGTGACTACTTCAAGGGGATTGGACCAATCAACATTTTAAGAAATAAATTGAATTTATGCAAATGAGAAATTTTGAATACGGTTATTTGAAACAAATTGTTTCTACTGTTTAATATGAGAATGTGATAACATCTTATGACTGTAATATAAAGAAAAAGGAGAAAAATAAAAGAAAAAGTATAAACATCACCAAAGAAACCAAAGGCCTGAATATAAAACTCTCATAAAAGGAAGTCATGTGCATGATTGGTTAAATGACTGCTGTGGCTAAACCTATTTATTGGTCCATATCACTATGTGATTCAAAATTTTGAGTTGTCTACTTCTGGAAAAACTACTGTTTTTGAGAAGACAATGTGGTGGTAGTTGTGAATACATCAAAAATGCATTAAGCAATATTTTATGGTTAAATAAAGGAAGTTATCTAGAAGGAAATAATAGTAAGTTTAGTCTTTATATTACTCTAGACCTCAATAATTAGATGGCAGGGGCCAGAGCAGGGGCGCAAGCGGCAGGGTGCTTGCCTTGCATGTGCTGACCTAGGACAGATTGAGGTTCAATCCCCCGGCGTCCCATATAGTCACCTAAGGCAGGTATGATTTCTAAGCGCATAGCCAGAAGTAACCTCTGAACATCACCAGGTGTGGCCCAAAAACCAAAAATAAGAAAAATTAGATGGCAAATTCATAGAATTCTTTCGTTGAAACAGAATATTTTCCTTCTTAATTAGTACAGAGAATAGGATTAGTTCACATCTTTGAAAATAGGAGATTCCAAATTAGAATAACAAAAATATTTTATTTATGTAATAATTAAAATGATAATTTTACCTCTTGGTCTGTTCAATTCTCTTGTAGTTTTCTAAAAATATTTAGGAAAAATATTTAATTTCCTCATTTGCACTTAACCATAAGCTCCAAATAAAGATAACATTATTTTTTACATGACCTTACACCTGTCATCTGGATTACCTGGTAATAAATATACAACTTAAATTGGAACAGTCCTAGATGTCATCATCCCTGCCTACATACCCCCCATTCTTGTAAAGTGGTCCTGAACATTGGGACATGAGCATCTGGCACAAACTGACTATCACATTTCTTTTCTAGGGTTTGTTCAGGAATTGAGAGAATATTTTTGTTGTTGTTGTTGTTGTTGATTTTTCTTTCAGTGAGGTGTGTGAGGATAAAAACAAATCAGAGAAGGGGCCGGAGTGGTGGCGCAGTGGTAAGGTTTGATACTCCGTGTCCCATATGGCCCCCAAGCCAGGAGCGATTTCTGAGCACATTGCTAGGAGTAACACCTGAGCATCACAGGGTGTGGTCCAAAATACAAAAAAAAAAAAAACAACACACAAACAAATCAAATCAAATCAGAAAAATGCCAAAAATGAAGTCAGAGCAGAGTGCCTTGGTTATTTAGGTCTGTGTCTCTATTGTATTCCTACCCTTTCTGGTTTCAGGCACCAGTGAATTTTTCATCTTGGCTAATTCATTTCAAGATTAATTTCACATCTTGCAGTCAATTACATAAATCTATCAAAATGTGTGTTAATATCACTTATATCTTGATTATTTTGTACAAAATTTTGAAATTGGGAAATGTGACTCCTCATATTAGTTATAATACTTTTTTGATGTTCAGGCTACATTGGGCTCCTTTCCATATAAATTTTAAGTTCTTGTAGTTTTCCCAAAAAGCAGGTTATAATTGTCAGAGTGGTTGTGTTAAATTATAGACCAACTTTAATTAATTTATAATTAATTTTACATGTAATTCCAACTTCAATTTACCCTCTAATGAAGTTATTTTTTTGATGTTTGCCTATTGTTTTGATGCTACTTTTTTATAACAATAAAAAGTGGAGTTTTTCCAAATTTTCCAAAACCCATTTGTTTGACATTTTGTAGTCATTTGAAAAGAAAGTTATATAATTTCTGTTTGTTTGTGGGGGTTTTGTTTTTTGTGGGTTTTTTGCTTGTTTTTTGTTTTTTAATGATTTTTATTTTGACCAAAGTGGATTACAAATCTTTCACAATAATAGTTTAGATATATAGTGACGTTGAATCAGGAGCATTCCCACCACCAATGTTGTCCTCCCTCCACCCCTGTTCCCAGCATGCATCCCATATCCCCCTCCTTTGACCCTGGGCTGCTAGCATAAGTGGTCCCCTCTGTGTCTAGCTTGTTGTAGATTGGGTATCAATTCTGTTGTCATTGGCTTTGGATTTGGTCTTTAAGTCTGATCATTTTTTATTTCTACTTGATGTTCATACGACTGTTTGGTCTTGGTACCCTCCATTATTTCTTCCTCAATTTGTGAGGCAGAACAAGAGGTTCAAGTTATGTGGTTTTGTTAGAAGGAAAGAAAAAAGGGGATGCAAAAATCAAACAAGCAAAAGAAAAAAAAACAAGGAGGAGTTTTCCTAGAGGCTATAAATATCAATTTAAGAGAAGGAAATGGAAAAAGGAAGAAAAACATAACAAGAATACAAAAAAAAATCAAACAAAAAAAAAGAAAGAAAAGCACCACAGCAATAAAGATAACCAAACAATAACCATGGTCCCAAGATAAAAACAAACAAAACAAAAACAAAAACAAGCAACAACAATAATAACAAAAATTAAATTTTTTGTGCATAGGCACAGTAAATATTGGGGAGATTAGGAAGGGAATTCCCTTGGCCTAAGAGATACAGGGTTTCTCTGTCCTTGACGTATACTGTCATGGGAATAGCTACAGGCTCCTACATGTTCTTATTCTCTCCCCTAAGTCCTTTTGTGATGTCTGGAAACTTTCTGCTCAATCATGGATGATGAAATCAGGCCTCTGTAACTAGAGATCTTGGTATTTGCACAGGTCATAGGATGGAGGCTTTCTTTATGGTCCTAGAAGTTCTGTTCCACCACTGTTGAGTTTTTTTGTTTGTTTTGGTTTGGGGGCCACACCTAGCAGCGCTCAGGGGTTTCTCCTGGCTCTGTGCTCAGAAATTGCTCCTGACAGACTCAGGAGACCACATGGAATGCCAGAGATTGAACCCGCATTCGTCCCAGGTCAGCTGCATGCAAGGCAAATGCCCTACCGCTGTGCTATCACTCTAGCCCCTATAATTTCTGTTTACTAATATGATTAATAAATTGAAGTAAATCAGCATTTTAAAAATAGATGGTGACTATAAGTATGCTTTCCTTATTACTTTTATGGCCCATTCTATATTACTTAACATCTTAAAATGGTGTGCAATTTTACTTCCAAAAAGTTAAATTTCATATTGTGTGTTAACAATAACTTACAGTTATACTTTTAAAAAAATTTTATTTTGAGAAAAGAATGAAAAAAGAAAAGGAAGAGTCTGGAGTGATTGAAGCCATTGTGATTTCCCAATAATGAATCAGGACCAATCCTACCACCAGTGTCAACTTCCCTTCACCAGTGTTCCCAGAGTGTAGCCAATACCACCACCCTTACCCCCTGGCCTGCCAGTATAACTAACAGACCCATTGTTATAGTTTGGGTCTCTTGATTTCATTGTTGTTGACTTTGGCTTGAATATTTAGTTGTCCTTTTTTTCTAATTTTTTTATCTCCACCAATGCACCTGAGACCATTTGGACCTTGTTTCTCATCCTTTCTTCTTTTTTTTTTCTATTATTTTGTTGTTGTTGTTGTTGTTGTTGTTATTGTTGTCGTTTTGGTTTTTTGGATCACAACTGGCAGTACTCAGGGATTCCTTCTGGCTCAACGCTCAGAAATTGCTCCTGGCAGGCTTGGGAGACCATATGGGATGCCGGGATTTGAACCTCCGTCCTTCTGCATGCAAAGCAAACGTCATACCTTCATGCTATCTCTTCGGCCCCCTTTTTTCCATTCTTTTTTTCCCCTGGGCTTCAGTGCCCCCATTTTTCCATTCTTAATTTTATAGAAAAATGCAGAAATATGAGGTATAACAGAGTACATTATGTCCCGAGGTTCTGTGAGAAAGCTAGAAGCTCCTATCTAAAAGATAACAAAAATGACATTTTTTTTTTGTATAGGCACAGTAAAAGTTGGGAGAAATAGAAAAAATAAACCTTTGGCTTAAAAACAGGGAAACTCTACCCATAAAGCACCCTGCCACAAGACTAACTATAGGCTCTGAGCATACTAAGTTATCAAACCCCAGAGTCTTTCTACATGGTCACAGAAACAGATTTCTCCTCAGTCACAGTTGTCGCAGTCAGACTTCAATAATTAGATATCTTGATTTTTGTATCGATCCTATGTCCAAGTCAGGGTGTCATGAAGCTTCTTCTGGTTTCATCACCATTAGTGGTGAGGCAGGGAAACCACCCTGAAAACAAGTTGTTCCTGTTTCCAAGTCATCAGGTGTCATATGAGCCCGGTTATAATTTTATTATTTCCCTTATTATGTTCATTAGGTAAGTTAATACATGGAAAGTTGTACTTGGTGCATGCTACTCATTCAACAGTGTTTACAGTGATAGTGAGTAGTATCAACATAATTATGCTGTGCAGAATCTTTAGGCTCTCTTTTGGTGTTATCTTCTATCTTATCTTTATCTTATCTCTATCTTTTGATGTCTTCTCTATCACTGTTCTCTGGGATGATTTCCAAACCTAATTTGACTCCCTAAAGACTGCTTCTCCGCTCTTATATTGTATTTACATTTTTTCTATTATAAATCACCACCTAAATGTTCTACCAAAACATCAAATCCAGCATATTTTAGTTAAATTCATTATTAATTTCCTTAATATTTGACAGTGAAACAATTCTCTAAATTGGAAACATCGGAGACTTCGGCTATATTGTCGCTGTTCCTTCTGTCTTGTCCCCACCTCTCAGGATGACCAGTGAACCTACATTAATCACAGAGCTGCATAGTGTATAACTTTTTTCCTTTCCCTCCTATAATATGAACACACTGCTAAGCTCTGTCAGAACTCTTTTTTATTGGTAGGGATGCATACTCAGTGGTGCTTAGGTTTTACTCCTGGCTCTGAGCTCAGGGACTAATTCTAGCAGTCCTGGGGGCCTGGAGAAAAGGATACACCATATTTGGTGCAGAAAATTGAATCAGGGTCAACTACATAGGATAAGTTGTATTATCTCTCTTTGGCTTTTTGTAAAAGAATTCAAAAATTCTGTTTCTATTTACCTTCTTTTCATAAATCTCTCCTATCAATGTATTATTTTTCATTCAGTATTGAATTACCCATTCATTTTTTTCTTCTTTCTTCTAATTTTTCACCCTTCTACTACCTTTACAAGTTACTCCTCTTCAAGTAACAAGCCAATCATGAATTTGTTATTCAGGACATCCTCCAACCCCACTGCCACAAAGCATTCATAAACATCATAAGTGGAGTCGTTCGTTCATAGTGGTGATGGCATGGATGTTGGACCATATTATGCCTGGAACTCACGGAAGGAAGGAAGGAAGAAAGGAAGGAAGGAAGGAAGGAAGGAAGGAAGGAAGGAAGAAAGTAAGGAAGGAAGGAAGGAACCAAGAAAGGAAGGAAGGAAGGAGGGAAGGAGGGAAGGAGGGAAGGAGGGAGAGGAAGGAAGGAAGGAAGAGAAAGGAGGAAAGAGGGAGAGAAAGAAAGGAAGGAAGGAAGGAAAAAGAGAAAGCAGAAAGATAGAAAGGAAGGAAGGAAAGAAAGAAAGAAGAAAGAAAGAAAGAAAGAAAGAAAGAAAGAAAGAAAGAAAGAAAGAAAGGAAGAAGAAAGAAAAGAAAGAGAAAGAAAAAAGAAAGAAAGAAGGAAAGGAAAAGAAAGAAGAAAGAAGAAAAAGAAAAAAGAAAGAAAGAAAATAAAGAAAGAAAAAAAAGAGAAAGAAAGAAAAGAGAAAGAAAAGAAAGAAAGATAGAAAGAAAGAAAGAAGAAAGAAAGAAAGAAAGAAAAGAAAGAAAGAAAGAAAGAAAGGAGAAAGAAAAAATGAAAGAAGAAAGAACAAGAAAAAAGAAAGAAAGAAAGAAAGAAAGAGGAAGGAAGGAAGAAACAGAAGGAAGAGAGAAAGAAAGAAGAAAGAAAGAGGAAGGAAGGAAGAAAAAGAAAGAGAAAGAAAAAGAAAGAAAAGAAAAAGAGTGAGATAAAGAAAGGAAAAGAAAGTGAGAAAGAGAAAAAGAGAGAAAGGAAGGAAGGAAAAGAAAAGAAGGGAGGAAGGAAAAGAATGGAGGAAGGAAAAGACAGGAAGAGAAAAAGAAAGGAAGGGAGAAAGAATGGAAGGAAGCGAGAAAGAAAGGGATGGAGAAAGGAAGGAAGGAAGAGAAAGAAGGAAAGAAAGGAGGGAGGAAGGAAAGGAATGACTTCATTCAGGGTAGGAATCGTGCTCAGTGACAGAGTATTATCTACACATGGCCCCATTCCACCACCTGATACCAAATGGCCTCAATTCATGCACCAAATATAATCTGTTCTTTTTTGAAACCACTGCAGCATTTGAATGCCTTTAGCAGAGATGAAACTTTTTTTAAAGTATATATAATTGATCTATAAATTAGAACACTTTCAGAATACTTATATTGATATAAATATATATAAAGATATTTCAAGTCTTTGTTCTTTTCATATTTTATTGTCCTATAATATTAAAATATTAATACAATTTGTCTGAGGATAAATATTTTATAAAGTGAATGTGCAAACAGTTGTTGGTTTCATGAAGGTTATCCTTTAAAGCAAAGAAAAATATTCTGAGGCAGTAAATCAATATTTCTTAAACAGACTATGTAATATACTTATTCAAATACATAAAAGACTATTTTCTATAGTGAATCTTGAGATTGAAAAATGGTCTACCTAAATATGATTCTTAATAACACAAGAGAATGCATGCAACATTTTATGATGGTTGACCTGAAGGAAATATATATTTTGCAAGAAAACCAGGCCACAGAAACAGCTGTATTATATGAATAGAGGTCTTTCTAAATAGTTGATGAAATGCCAGAGGTTGCCTTTACCCAAAGCTTATTTAGAAATATTTGGCTTTCCAAGTTGCTTTTGTTAATACAGAGGTAATAATGACAGCTTTCAAGCACCCCACTAAAGCCTAAATAGATGTAAGAAAATAATGAATGTTAAGTCTAGAATACAGATTGCGGCCCAGTGCTGGAGTATCAGTTATACAGTTATACTATGAGCAAAGAAGTGAAGAGGAGAGAGAGGACTAAAAGAATTAGAAAGTTGGTTTACTCCCTTTATTCCTATGAATACAACTTCTCTTATCACCTCTTTTGCTTTTACTGTTCCCTCTAATTTATGTAATGGTTTCTTTTTTATTTTATTGATTTTATGCATTTTAATTCACTAATATCTGATCAATAAGATACAACTAGATACCTATTTTTGTAGTTAACTTTAGTTTATTACTGTTTGTTTCGACTATGTTTTGAAGTCAGATAGTTTAAGAAATCCAACGGTGTGGATTTTTATAAAAGCATTGTTCTGTAGTAAATTATTTTTGAGAAGAGAGAGATACCTATGGTTGAAATCAGGGGGTTCACATGGGAGGCAAGTGCTATATCATCAAATCACAACCCCAACCTGAGTTTGTAGTGAACTTCAAGTTTTGTTCCAGGAGGACATACATCTCAATGTCGATTCTGTCAATCCTGTGAACATAAAATAACTTTCTGTTAAACCGGTCTTTTCTTAATTATCACAATAATTTTCTTTTTTTTTTTTTACCAGTTTTAAGCATTCAGATTTTAATTGCAAGTACTTACAAAACCTATCCTATATGTTTAAATATTGACCATATAAGTATATATATAATGCTTACAGTTTTTTTTTTTGTCTTCAGCTAGTTCTTGATTATTTTACAAAATTACATTATTTTTTTACAAATAATTAAAAATATTTTTACAAAATTGCATGATCCTAAAAATTATGCTGTTGGTGAATAGTTTTATGCCTTCATTTTTAAATATATACCTTAATTTATTTTTTGTTTTGTTTTGTTTTGGGTCACACCTGGCAGCACTCAGGGGTTACTCCTGGGAGGCTCAGAAATTGCTCCTGGCAGGCTCGGCGGACCATATGGGAAGCCGGGATTCGAATCTCAATTCTTCTGCATGCAAAGCAAATGCCTTACCTCCATGCTATCTCTCCGGCCCTACCTTAATTTATTTTATTGCTTTAGTCTACTGTCCTTCTAGCAGAACATCAGTATAATTTATTAGATTCAACGTTTATTCCCTCTTCCTTCTTAGTATAACTGACTGCAATGAAGAGATGCAAGGATACCATCTTTTTTTAATTAAATAATTTTCATTTTGATCAAAGTGGATTACAAATCTTTCACAGTAATATTTTAGGTACATAGTGACATTGATTCTGGGGCATTCCCACCACCAGTGTTGTCTTCCCTCCACCCCTGTTCCCAGCATGCAGTCCAAAGGATGCAATCTTAAACTTTTCAGACTTTTTTGCCACCAAAGTGTTACATTTGATTATATATTAAACAACTAGATATACATACACACATTTGAAAATGAGGTGCTATGGCAAATATTGTTTTGCACTGTTACTTTTGACAGCTTACTAGTACAGAGTTATAGAACTATAAGTTTTCCTAGACTGTCCAGTCTCCAATTTCATAGCTACAGTAGCAATTACATCAACTCCTTGGTAGCATCTATGTGGTTCTGTTCATTTGTTTTGAATGGAGCTTTAATAGTTCCAGTGACAGACTCTTGAGCAGACATCTTCCTGCTTAGGAAGAAGAGGTTTCATGGTGGCTAAGGAGTTATCCTTCCAAGTCCTCTAATATCCCAATTTTCCATCCTTTCCAGAAATTTTATAATAATTTAATTTTTAGTACTAATTCCCTTAATGCTTAAAATGCTTTCAGGGGGCTCTTTCTTTCCTCAGTACTGAGCACAGTATGGTGGCTCTGGTTAGAACAGACATTCATCATGTAAAACTTAAGCAATCATGAATAAGCAGAAATTGAATAAACAGTTGGTGCAAGGACATGAAATTAAGTCCTTGGAGAAACATGTATGCCAAACAATGTTTCCATTTCAAGAAAACAATGCACTTCCCACACCGTCAAGGAACTGGAAGACCAACTTCAGGACATGGTGTGCTGCAGTGCAATTGTATATTGGTAAATCTCTATCCTGGAGATTTGGATTTCTATCCCCCAGGCCTAGGAACAAGTTTAATCCAAAGCAAGGGACAAGAATTTAATTTGAGTTCAAAAGAGCTTAAAAGAGAAGCAGGAATGGGAAAATAAGCAGGGTCCTTAAAAACTTAAAAATAAATTCAAGGTAAATGAAATTAAACCTACTGAATAAAGTGTTTAGTAAGTCTATGGTATTCAGTACTCATTACACTCAGATGTGTTCTATGAAAGCAAAATATCTCAAGATATCTGTGCAATAAATGTATTGTCTAAGGCAATCAGATTAGTACTTTTGACCTTTCTCCTATAGGAGTTGATTATAAAGAATGAAAAAATTACACACAGGTTATCTAAGGTTTAGGGTCTCCTGGAAAGCCCTAAAGGAGTGTATAGGCTAGCCATTTATTTGATACAAATTTTCACCCACTCCTGTTCCCAACTATTAGTATCTGTTTAAATTGCCAAAAGCATTAAGAACAATTGGTAAGCACATCTAAATTCAACAATAAAAGCAGAGACTAAAATATTTCACATATCCACTAAGTAGGCACCCTTAAAGTATAAAATAAAGCCAAGACAATTTTCTACTCTATTTTGCCTATGGTGTCACTGGGCATCTAGGAAAACCTAAACTATCTTGTTCTATCCTTCCCTGAGTACAGTTTTGCTGCCTGTTATATTTTGAAACCTAGGCTGTTACATGGCCAGAGTGATAGCACCGCAGGGAAGGTGTTTGCCTTGTATACATGCAGCTGACCTGGGTTCAATCCCCAGCATCCTATATGGTCCCCTGAGCCTGCCAAGAGTGATTTCTGAGTGCAGAGCTTGTAGTAAGCCCTGAGAGGCACTGGCTGTGACCCCAAAACAAACATAAGCTGCTTTTACTCTGAGGATTATTCCTACCTTGAAGTTACAATTAGGGGGATCTTTATCCATAATATATAGCTTTAAATGTTTGTTCATATTATATTCAGAACTGTAAATAAATATAGATAATATTAATATATAGTTAATAGAACACAAGCTCTATTAAGAATTGTAAATAACATGTCACAGAACCATGGTCATCCGATTTATAAATTTATTCTATATTACTGATTCCTGGGTATAAAACTCGTGTTTAAACAGAGTGATGGGTAGTTCATAAATTCACAAAACTGGCTATTCCATTTATCTAACTATAAGAACATTTTTTTATTTGAGTGCCACACCCAGCAATGTTCAAGGCTTACTCCTTACTGTGCTTACGGATCATGCCTGTTAGAGCTCAGAAAAGTGTCTGTGATGGTAGGGTTCAAACCCAGATTGGCCACATGCAGAGAAAGTCCCTTACCTGCTGTTCTATTTCCAAACCCAAAGGACTTTTTGCTGTGAATACCAAATTATCTTTCTTTAACTTTAAAATATTTTCTCTAAAGGTTTAAAAATAAACTCGGGATTTATTTTTTGCTACTTCTTTGTTTCAAGATACTTCTGATAGTCATTACAACTCATAAAAGTCCCCTGCTTTAGGGGCCTGCAAGGTGGCGCTAGAGGTAAGGTGTCTGCCTTGCAAGCGCTAGCCAAGGAAGGACCGAAGTTCGATCCCGCTGCGTCCCATATGGTCTCCCAAGCCAGGGGCAATTTCTGAGTGCTTAGCCAGGAGTAACCCCTGAGCATCAAACGGGTGTGGCCTAAAAAAAAAAAAGGCCTCTGCTTTATTTTCCAACATTATACATCTCTTCCATGATTTATAGTTTTAAAAGGAGAAATCCAAAATTCTGGCCTCCCACTCAGTATACAAAGAAAAAAAATCCTTTCACTTGCCCTCATACAACCAAGTGTAGGAGCCAAGATTGCTGGATTGTTACCAGGGCCCTGTTTGTGAGGCCAAATTAGAAAAAAACAACAACAAAACAAAAAACAACAGGTTGGCTGGAGTGATAGCACATCAGTAGGTCGTTTGCCTTGCATGCTGCTGATCCAGGATAGAACTTAGTTCAATCCCTAGCATCCCATATGGTCCCCCAAATCTGGCAGGAGTGATTGCTGAGTGCAGAGCCAGGAGTAACCCCTGAGAGCCACCAGGTGTGGCCCAAAAAGCTGAGGGAGAGAGAGAGAGAGAGAGAGAGAGAGAGAGAGAGAGAGAGAGAGAGAGAGGAGAGAGAGGAGAGAGAGAGAGAGAGAGAGAAGCATAAGTATGTACCCTAAGGTTGACAAGTTATTTCATCTTGAGATTCTCATGTTTTATAAGTCAAGTATTCATCATCATAGTTTTCTCTCTCCTGGCTTTACTATTGTTTTCTTCCTTGTTATACTGGTATCTATTGTTTTGTTCTTGGACCGTACCCATTGATGCTCAGGGATTATTGCTGCCTCTGTGCTCATGATCATTTCTCACGGTGCTTGGAGGACCTTATGACAGTACTTGGGATCAAACCTAGACTGGTTTGTGCAAGGCAAGTACCTTAACCAATGTACTACTTTTCTGGGCCTCCTCATAGCTGTTCTTGCTATTCAACTATTTCATGGTCACGATGCCTGACACTTTAGTTTAACTAACAAGCAAGTGGGTAAAACTCAATGTCTTTTAATTCAGATTATGAAAAGATAAAAAAAATATTCTCTGATCTGATCTTCCAGTAAATTGTTTGATTATGAGTTTGATATTCACTCTATGTCACAAGACCTGGAGAACTGTTAGGTATAGATACATTGTCCAGATACAATAAAACAATATATCGGTTAGGTCAAAGAAAAAGACATTTCTGGGAATATTTGGCAATTGACTACTGTATCAAGTATATAATTGATGGGTAAATGATCTTCCACAAAGCCCATTTAAAAAATGACAGAATGAAAATTGGCTGTTATCCTTTAAAATAATCAACCAAGATTTTGTACTTAGTAAGAATAATTTTTCTCAGGAAAGGATATCTTCTTAGTTGCAAGTAGCCATCTGATTTTACTTTCAGTTATTACCACTGAGAGGCTGATCAGAAACCACCATCTCTACTCAGTAGTTTCATTACATTCCAGGATTTTTCAGTGATGTATGAAGGCTAATTGCATTAGAATCTCCCTGGGAGCTTCTTTACAATAGAGATAGATTCCTAGGATTGATTCTAGATCGACTTAACTCATATTTCTGCTGGAGGTGAAGAAAAAGAGACTGGCTATCTGCCTTTTCTACACTACCTGGGTGATTTTCAAATAGAGATTGACACGGGAAACTACTGAGACTGTAGATGACTTGAGTGCAAGGACCAGTTTCTATCTCTTCCAGACACATTGCATTGCATGACATATAGAAAACCTTGATTACCATATTAATAAATCAATAAATGAACTTCTACATCTGATTGGTCATGCAGGCAAGGTGGAAGTAGGAAATCATTTTTTGGTTTTGTTTTATTGAGTTTTTTTGGGGGGAGGGGGCATACCCAGCAAGGTTCAGGGGTTACTCCTGGGTCTGCATGGGGATTGAATCTGAGTCAGCCATGTGCAAAGCAAATGGCCTATCCACTGTGCTAACACTCCAGCCCTGGAGGAAATCTTAAGTGCTTCTTCAAAAAAGATGTAGGCCATAGTTTTTGTCTCATATTTATATTTTGTTTAAAATTTTAAATTTATTATAGACAACTTATTCTACAATTGATATTATTTCAAAAATCTTGCCTAGATCATTGCAATAACCTCTTGATGTATCTCCATGCTTCTACCATTGTTCCACCCATAAAACTATTCTCAGCTTCCAGAATAATGTTTGTGCAAGTCACTCATCTGTCTAAAATATCCCATGAGTCTTCTCAACTCACTCATGTACTGACCAAACTTTTAATCACTCAAAAAAACCTTTACCTACTCTTATATACAGTAAATGGTATGAAATTTTATGGAGTGACTAAATTTAAGATCTAGGGCTAAAGAGATACAGTAGTTAAGGTGATTGCCTTGCATGAAACCAAGCCCAGTTTGATCCCTGGCAATACATATAGTCCCTTGAGCCCTGCTATGACCCCTAAACACAGTTATGAGTAAGCCCTGAATACCAGCAGGTATGGCTCCAAACCCCAAAATTAAAAAATATTAACCAAAATAATATATTTAGGGATGAAGTGATAGTATAGAGCTTAAAGCACTTGCCTTATATAGGTTGCCGGTTCCAGTTTGATTTCCCAGCACCACATATATTCCCTTGAGTACTCCACTGTCAGGGATCATTTCTGAGTATGAAGAGCCAGTTCCCTTGAGCACCATTGAGTAAGGAGGAAGGAAGGAAGGAAGGAAGGAAGGAAGGAAGGAAGGAAGGAAGGAAGGAAGGAAGAAGGAAGGAAGGGAGGAGGGAGGGAGGGAGGGAGGGAGGGAGGGAGGGAGGGAGGGAGGAAGGAGAAAGCGGAAGGAGAGAGGGAGGAAGGGAGGGAAGGAGGGAGAAGGGAGGGAGGGAGGAAGGGAGGAAGGAATGGAGGGAGGAAGGAAGGAAGGAAGAAAGGACGGAAGGAAGGAAGGAAGGAAGGAAGGAAGGAAGGAAGGAAGGAAGGAAGGAAGGAAGGAAGGAAGGAAGGAAGGAAGGAAGGAAGGAAGGAAGGACCATCTTTCCCTATTTTCAAGCTAGTACTCCAGTTTGTCAAGTGTTCCTCTGAAAAAATGGCATCCAGGCGTTCATTATGGTTACACGTTGTTAATATCAACTTCATTTTATTGTGCCCTTCTTAAGAGTTGGTGCCAAGATGTGAGCATAGTGGTCCAATTTTTGCAAAACCAGAATAGTTTATTCCATACCTCTCTCTATCACTGCAGCGACTGAATTTTCTTTTTTAGTCGTGTCATAACATTGGATCACATTCTTTTTTACAGTGAACAAAAATTCCCATGTCATCACCCAGAATATGATCTGGGTAATTCAAATCTAATCAACTTTGCACTTGTGCAGTTGGTATTTTCAAGCTATGTGTGGACTGAAGAAAAATTATCTTCTTTGGTAGAATTTTATTCTATTATCCAAAGAAATTTGCATCGATGCCTCTAATTGCTCAGTTTTGCTACTATGGCAACACTGTTAGTTGTTACTATTTTTTCAGTCATTACATTGCCATCATCAGCTTGTCCCTCTTGTCTTCCAAATGGTGTGCAACACAAAAGTTTTAGGTTTTTTCACAAAGATGATCTTGTTAAATCATTTAAATATTTCTCCTGAAGTGACTAATTGTAGAGATAGAAGTTAAAATAGGATTTCAAAGACGTATGTATTATGCCATCTACTAGCTGTGTGATCCTAGAGCAGTAAATAAAAATATATGTAGCACAATACTAACATATTAGAATTGTAGAAAATTGTATTTTTTATTCAATAGGTAGTTATAAATATCAAGGAGCCCATGGGAGAGCCAAAGAATTATTGATATAAAATTTAAAATAAAGGTCAGATATCCTATATAAAATTATAATTATATTAACTTCTTTTACTTTGCTGCTGCTTTTTTTTGTTGTTGTTCACAATAAGTTTCAAGGTACAGAAAACTGTCCTGGTCATTATGGTTTCTACTTCTAATTTTCTCATTAGTTGAGACAATTTTAAACAATAATATAATCTGGTTGATTTATTTTCCCAGTCTAAAAATATAGGATTTGATTACATACTTCCTGAGATCCCTCTCAATTCTCAGAATTAGAAAAATAACTGAAATTCTGACTCACTTTCAAGAAAAGCACAAATCCGAGTCTCACATTTATCTTCATCAAGGTACATAACTAGTAGTTTTTGCAATAATTCAAATACTTGTAATAATTAAGATTTTTAAATAGGAAACAGAGGCATAGTGCCTGTCAGAGTTAAAGAGTTTTAAAGGAACCCTAACACATCAAACTGAAATCAAGAAGTTTTTTTTAATATAATAACTGAAGAACGACTGGAACTAAAATCAAAAATATCATTTACTGTGAGTTTTATCGCTCAGCTCTTCACTCATGAACACTCATGAACATTCAATACCACCAATGCATTTTTATTTAGATGGTTACTCTTTCTAAGTAAAGTTAAAAAATTATCTATTATAACACTAATTTACCAACTTATTCATAATACTGTTGTTTCGGGCACGAAATGTTGAAACACCAATTCATTCGTGTGACCGTCCCTCTACCAGTATTCCTAGTTTCCCGCCCACGACCCTAGCCTTCCCCCTTGCTGGCACAAATTAATTGTTATATCTTTCCATGATAATACTAAGTTCATTGTCTAGCAGTGGTCCTCAAACTATGGCCCGCGGGCTACATATTGTATTTGTATCTGTTTTGTTTCTTTATTGCAAAATAAGATATATGCAGTGTGCATAAGAATTCGTTCATAAGTTTTGTTTTTACTATAGTCAGACCGTCCAATGGTCTGAGGGACAGTGAACTGGCCCCCTGTTTAAAAAACTTGAGGACCCCTGGGAGATTTACTGAGCTATGATTGGTACTCCTTGAGTGTTCCATTACTGGTTAGGCTCACTGAGCTTAGTGATCTTCTTTTTCCCCTCATATTTGCTGTGATCCTTTGGATTGACATTACAAAGACATTTTGTGTATTGTGGTTTGTGGTCCAGGATCTATCGATCTGTGGCTTGGAGGTTTGATAGCGTTAAACTGTGGACCACTCTTTGTAGGAGAGTATCTGATTTGATTGTGCGTTGCTGTTCCTTCGGGCAGTAAGACGAATGTGTTCACCCCCATTCTAGAAAGGTCCCAGAGTTTTGAGCGTGGGACAGATTACCTAGGAAGAGTTGTAGACCACAATTTTCTTTTGGAGTTTAGCAGAGTTGCTGGATTCTTTTTCTCTCTCCCCATCCCCAAGATGGTGACTGTGGGCGAGGTCTGCTATATTTTTCTGATGGTGGTATTTGAGAAGGACTTGGCTCACCCCCATTCCGAGAATATCTCAGTTTTAAACCCAAAGTCTGATCCTATCCAAGAAGGATATTTTTTGAGTTTAGTCTTCGTGCTGGACTGTTCTATCAAAGAGTTTGCTGTGAAATGCTGTGCCTTAGGCAGAAAGGGGAATCTGCCAGCCCCCATTCTGAGAAGGCCCCAGAGTTTTCAGCTTGGACCAAACTACCTCGGAAAAATTGACAACTATTATGTAAAATATTGAAAATGCAGACATTAGGGTTTAATTACTCTTTTAGGGAAAGAATGTATTAATTGTTTTTTTTTTAGTTTTTGGGCCACACTCAGCATTCATCAGGGGTTACTCCTGGCTCTGTGCTCAGAAATTATTCCTGGCAGGCTTTATGGGATGATATGGGATGCCAGGAATCAAAGATGGGCTGGCTGTGTAAAAGGCAAACACATTACCCACTCTGCTATCACTCTGATCTTTTTTTTTTTTTTCGTTTTTTTGGGTCCCACCTGTTTGATGCTCAGGGGTTACTCCTGGCTAAGTGCTCAGAAATTGCCCCTGGCTTGGGGGGACCATATGGGATGCCGGGGAGGTGGGGGAATGGAACCGCAGTCCTTCCTTGGCTAGCGCTTGCAAGGTAGACACCTTACCTCTAGCACCACCTCTCCGGCCCCTCACTCTGATCTCTTACTTTTGTTTCTTATATAATAGAGATCTAAGAAGAAAACCTAAGTTAATATGAGTAGAGAAAAAGATAACAGCTGGAACATCAATTCAAATTATTTAAATGATACTTTTATTAAAGTATGAATAAACTATTATTTATAAGATTATACAACTTAATTTTATTTTACTTCTCTTTTATTTGTTTTTGGGTCTTGGCAAGTTCAGTGTTTATTCCTTGCTCTGTTATCAGATATCATTCTTATCTGGATAGAGTATTTTTAGTAAGGTGTTTAATTGCGTTTTTGTTCTATATCTACCTCCATTCTCTTTTGGTTAATAGACTCACATTAGATACATATGCTATGAGTCTTATGGGACTTCCTTTGTATGTAAGTTTCTTTATTTATTGATTTTGCTGCTTTTAATATTCTGTCTCTCTATCTTTGAATTATTTTTATATTAAATACATATGTATTGAAGTTTTCCTAGTTGAGTCCATTTTTGATGGAATACTTTGGACCTCTTGGATCTCAGTGTCTGTATGCCTCAATTCTGGAAAATTATTTCCCATGATTTCTTTTTTTTTGTTTTTGTTTTGTTTTTTGGGGTCCACACCCAGTGGTGCTCAGGGGTTACTCCTGGCTCAGCACTCAGAAATCGCTTCTGGCCTGGGGGACCATATGGGATGCCGGGGATCGAACCCATGTCTGTCCTAGGTTAGCCGCATACAAGGCAAAAGTCCTACCACTGTGCTATCACTCTGGCCCCACCAATGAATTCTTTAACTGCTATTTCTTTATCAAATTTTCCTTCAGGGACCCAACGATTCTAATATTATTTTTCTGAACTCATCCCAGAGTTCTCTGGTACATTTTTTATTTCTTTTCAGAATTTTGGTTTTTTTGGGGGGTGGGGGGTGAGGGGGGCTATACCCGGAGGTGCTCAGGAGTTACTTCTGGCTCTGTTCTTAGAAGTTAATCCTGGGAGGCTCTGGGAACCATATGGATGCCAGAGATTGAACTCATGTTGGCCACGTGCAAGGTACTGAACAAGAGTTAGCCATGTGCAAGGCCAGCACGCTACCCACTGTACCTCTCTCCATCCCTGCTTTGTTTGAACTCACTAAACATCCTCATCATGGGGTCACTAAATTCATTGTCTGAGAACTTGCTAGTTGATATTGTTTATATCTTCAGTGATAGTTTTTTGTTCATTGAACTTGGGTCTTCTATGTGGTTTCCCCATTCGTTTTCTAGTGTTCTTGCTATACTGTGGAGTGAATATTTGTAGTTAGAACCCATGGAAGACACTGAAGGTTTAGGCTGGGGATTGTTCTTTCTCTTTCCTTTTCACAGAATGACAGGAAATATAATTATGAGCAGCATATAATTTGCTGAGCAGATCTGTCACTTCATGAGGCTAATATCATTGCATGTTGATATGGTGTGGGTCAGGTATGAAGCTGCTGAGACCTAACTGGAAAAGAAGTGTTCAGCCTCCAATTCTGGAATAGGCTCAATGATATAAGCCAGAGTTTAGCCTCACCTGGAATGATAGAAGAGCAAGAGAAGTTCAGGAACTGTGGGGTAGGGCCATTAAAATGGTGCAACTCAAGTGCAGGTTTTACCTATTTCATGGAAACTCTAAAATATATTAGTACAGATACTGGAGCAATAGTAGAGAAGGTAGGGTACTTGCCTTGCTAACCAGCATCATATATTGTCTCTCAAGCCTGGAGTAATTCCTGAGTGCAGAGCCAGTAGTAGCCCCTAAACACTGCCAGGTGTAGCCCCCAAATCAATATATATGGTTTTTATTTTTGTTTGTTTGGGGTCCATAACTAGAAGTGCTCATGGGTTACTCCTGGATCTGTGCTCAGAAATTACTCATGACAGGCTTGGGAAATTATATGGGATGTCAGGATCAAACCCGAGTCAGCCATGTGCAAGGCAAATGTCCTACTTCTCTCCGGCCCCAACACGGGATTTTTTTCACAATTGATCATATTTATGTTTATTATTTAAAATAATTTTTTATTTAAACAACTTTATTACATACATGATTGTGTTTGGGTTTCAGTCATGTAAAGAACACCATCCTTCACCAGTGCAACATTCTCATCACCAATGTCCCAAATCTCCCTCCTCCCCACCCAACCCCCGCCTGTACTCTAGACAGGCTTTCTATTTCCCTCGTACATTCTCATTATTAGGATAGTTCAAAACTAAACTCATCCCTGTTTGTGATGAGCTTCATGAGGTGAGCTGTAACTTCCAGCTCTTTTCTCTTTTGTGTCTGAAAGTTATTATTGCAAGAATGTCTTTCATTTTTCTTAAAACCCATAAATGAGTGAGACCATTCTGCATCTTTCTCTCTCTCACTGACTTATTTCACTCAGCATAATAGATTCCATGTACATCCATGTATAGAAAATTTCATGACTTCATCTCTCCTGACAGCTGCATAATATTCCATTGTGTATATGGACCATTCATCTGTTGAAGGGTATCTTGGCTGTTTCCAGAGTCTTGCTATGGTAAATAGTGCTGCAACGAATATTAGGTGTATTGTATTTTTGTGTTCCTAGGGTATATTCCTAGGAGTGGTATAGCTGGGTCGTTTGGGAGCTCGATTTCCAGTTTTTGGAGGAATTTCCATATTGCTTTCCATAAAGGTTGAACTAGACAGCATTCCCACAAGCAATGGATAAGAGTTCCTTTCTCTCCACATCCCCTCCAACACTACTTGTTCTCATTCTTTGTGATGTGTGCCAATCTCTGGGGTGTGAGGTGGTACCTATAGTTGTTTTGATTTACAACTCCCTGATGATTAGTGATTTGGAGCATTTTTTCATGTGTTTTTTGGCCATTTGTATTTCTTCTTTGTAAAAGTGGCCATTTCTTCTCCCCATTTTTTGATGGGATTAGATGTTTTTTTCTTGTAAAGTTCTATCAGTGCCTTGTATATTTTGGAGATTAGCCCCTTGTCTGATGGGTATTGGGTGAATAGTTTCTCCCACTCAGTGGGGGGCTCTTGTATCTTGGGCGCTATTTCTTTTGAGGTGCAGAAGCTTCTCAGCTTAATATATTCCCATCTGTTGATCTCTGCTTTCACTTGCTTGGAGAGTGCAGTTTCCTCCTTGAAGATGCCTTTGGTCTCAATGTCCTGGAGTGTTTTACCTATGTGTTGTTCTATATATCTTATGATTTCGGGTTCAATATCAAGGTATTTCATCCATTTGGATTTAACCTTTGTACATGATGCTAGCTGGGGGGTCTAAGTTCAATTTTTTGCAAGTGGCTAGCCAGTTGTGCCAACACCACTTGTTGAAAAGGCTTTCTTTGCTCCATTTAGGATTTCTTGCTCCTTTATCAAAAATTAGGTGATTTATGTCTGGGGAACATTCTCTGAGTATTCAAGCCTATTCCACTGATCTGAGGGCCTGTCCTTATTCCAATACCATGCTGTTTTGATAACTATTGCTTTGTAGTAAAGTTTAAAGTTGGGGAAAGTAATTCCTCCCATATTCTTTTTCCCAATGATTGCTTTAGCTATTCTAGGGTGTTTATTGTTCCAAATGAATTTCAAAAGTGCCTGATCCACTTCTTTGAAGAATGTCATGAGTGTGGTTAGAGGGATCACATTAAATCTATACAATGCTTTGAGGAATATTGCCATTTTAATTATGTTAATCCTGCCAATCCATGAGCAGGTATGTGCTTCCATTTCCACGACAACACAGGATTTTTTTTTTTTTTTTTTTTTTTTTTTGGTTTTTTTTTTGGGCCACACCCGGTGACGCTCAGGGGTTACTCCTGGCTATGCGCTCAGAAGTCGCTCCTGGCTTGGGGGACCATATGGGACGCCGGGGGATCGAACCGCGGTCCGTCTCCTAGGCTAGCGCAGGTAAGGCAGGCACCTTACCTCGAGCGCCACCGCCCGGCCCCCAGCACAGGATTTTTAAAGAAAATCTTTATGTATGACAGGGAAGACAATTATCACAAGAAGATCCAAGTACAAAATAAAATTTAATGCAATATATTTTAGATGCCAAAGTTAAAACTTAGTTATGGGAATGAGGCTAGATAGTATACCATATTAAAATAATTAAAATTTTGTTATTTACACAGGTCAAAATCATATAACTATCAATCATCAAGAAATGACTTTAACTTATTTATTTTCTTATCATTCCATTTGCTATTCCTTTTATAGTTTTATAGGAGCAAGTAATATTAAATAAAGTTGTGTTATATGCCTGCCAAGGGGGCACACTTGGGGGATGGGTGGGAGCAAACTTGAGGACATAGTTGGAGGGAAGGGGGCATTAGTGGTGGGATTGTATGCCACAAACAACTTTATTATCAACAACTTGGTAAATCACAGTTGTCTTAATAAAAATTACAAGAAAAATGAAAAACTGAACTGAAAAAGAAATGGCATGAGAATATGTACACTTTTTTGGCGTTTTTGGGTTTTTTGGGGGGGGCATACTGGTGAAGCTCAGGGATTACTCCAGGCTATGCACTCAGAGATCACTCTGGCTTGGAGACTATAGGGGACATTGGGGGATTGAACCACGGTCCAGCCTAGGTTAGCTTGTGCAAGGAAAATGCTCTACCACTTGTGCCACCACCCCAGACCAAGAAATTATACACTTTTGAAGAAACTTGGCTCTCTAAAAGGAGATATTTGTATTTCTTATTTTTTAGAGAAATGTGAGTCTAAGCAATAGTATGACAGCACCTTATACCTGTGAGAAGACATATTATCAACAACAACAAAAAAGAATCACAAGGCTGGAATAATAATACAGGAGGTAGGGCAGGAGGTTTAATCCTCAGCATTCCATATGATCCCCTGAGCCCGCTAGTAGTAATTCCTGAGTGCAGAGCTAATAAACCCTGAGCACCACCAAGCATAACCCCAAAACAAAACAAAGCAAAAATACAATCTAGAAACAAGTGTTGGAAATATATTATAAAAAACCTTCGGGCTCGGAGAGATAGCACAGCAGCGTTTGCCTTGCAAGCAGCCGATCTAGGATCAAAGGTGGTTGGTTTGAATCCCGGTGTCCCATATGGTCCCCCGTGCCTGCCAGGAGCTATTTCTGAGCAGACAGCCAGGAGTAACCCCTGAGCATCGCCAGGTGTGGCCCAAAAACCAAAACAAACAAACAAAAAACCCCCCAAAAAACCCTTCTTGTATTGTTGATGAGAATGAATATGGGTGAAGACATGGAAAGTAGTATAGAAATTATTCAAAAAAATGAAGAGAATAAGGAGCCAGAGCGGTGGCACAAGTGGTAAGGCATCTGCCTTGCATGTGCTAGCCTAGGACAGACCAAGTGGTTCAATCCCCTGGTGTTCCATATGGTCCCCAAGCCAGGAGCAATTTCTGAACATGTAGCCAGGAGTAACCCCTGAGCATCACTAGGTATGATCTATAAAAACAAAACAAAAAAATGAAGAGAATAAATATAATTTAATTCACTTATTCAATATTTGTATAATTTATTTGAACAACATGAAGTATTCTGACATATACTTGAACAACGTGAATACAATTATTTGAAGACATATGTACACCCCAATGTTCATCACAAAATTACTTACAATAGTCTAGAGTTGGAGCCAATTTAATTTTCTATTGACATATTATTGAAGATTTAGTTTGGAATATAGTATATATAAAATATGGGGCCAGAGCAATAGCACAGCAGTAGGGTGTTTGCTTTGCACGGCTGACCCAGGATGGACCTAGGTTCATTGGTCCCCCGAGCCAGAAGTGATTTCTGAGCATATAGCCAGGAGCAATCCCTGAGTGTGCAACCCAAAAACCAAAAACCAAAACCAAATCAAACAAACAAACAAACAAACAAAAAAAACACTAAAATATGATTCATCTTGAAAAAGATGGCATTCTGCTATTTGCTATATCATGGATATCCTAAAGGGTATTATGATCAATTAAACAATTAAGATGAAAGAAAATAAATATATGATTTGACTTTGAGATATAAACAAAAAGAAATGAATAGTTAAATAATTAGACTAAAGAAAAAAATAGAAACAAAATAGTAGTTACCAAAAGTTATGTATAGAAGGAGAGAGCTAGCAGTAGGATAGCAGGTGAAACATGAAGGATTAGGTATAATTACAGCATATTCAAGTGCATAAGTATAATACAGTACCTGAAAGTTATATATAATGATTCAGAGTTTCTTTAATAGAAGTTTTTAAAAAATTTACTTCTCAGTTTGAAAAAATAGTTCAAGATGCTTTGATTGGAGAGAAGCTTCCAAAATTTGTATCCATTTCTAAGATATCACATTCTCCTGATTTACCAATCTCACTGCCAATTTCTTTGCAGTTTCCTTTACAAGTTCTTTGTAATCTTCTTTTGCCCTAAGTGTTAACAAATTTTAGAGTTCGGTTCTCACGTTTTTTTTTTTTTCGTTCCATCCTACTAATTTACATGGCTATATTTTTTCTATACGTTGTTGACAATTTTCATGTTAACTCAAATCTCTCGGGGCGGAGAGATAGCATGGAGGTAAGGCGTTTGCCTTTCATGCAAAAGGTCATTGGTTTGAATCCTGGCATCCCATATGATCCCCTGAGCCTGCCGAGAGCGATTTCTGAGCGTAGAGCAAGGAGTAACCCCTGAGCGCTGCCGGGTGTGACCCAAAAACCAAAAACCAAAAGACAAAAACAAAAACAAACAACAAACTCAAATCTCTCTGCCCTGAACTGCAGTCTTTTACAGATATTTACTTACCAGACTCCTTACTTGGAGATTATAGACATAAAATTACCAAATAAATCCCTTTACTCCCACCAAAACTACTAGATCTCAGTAAATAGCTTCTTCTAGATATTCAGCCAAGCAATCTTGGAGTCATTCTTGACTTCTTTCTTTCATACTCAGCTTCCTACTTAGCAAAAGTCAACATAACTCTGCTTTAAAATATATCCAGAATCTAGATGATTCTCAATTTTCCCATTATCACTCTGTTTAGACCATAACCTTTACTCCTTACCTAAAAATCTCTACATGATTTAGTACTGTTTCACTACTGATTTGATCTTGTCTCGCATGATTTATGCCCCACCCCCACTAACACCAGCTATACTGGCTTTTCTAGTCTAAGCAAGATCTTACCATGCACATTCCTACTTTTGGTTTTTGTCCTTGCAATTTCTCTAATCCTTTAAATACCCATCTGGCTCCCTTGCTTCCTTCAGATAGATGCTCAAATATCCCTTTATCAAAAAAAGTCTCCTAATCACCCACATAGAAAAAAATCATAATTCATATGGGGCCAATGATGAGCAAAGTAGCAGAAGGCATACTTTACATTTATGAGACACTGAGTTTTAGCCAAGCATGCCCCTCACTCAAAATAGCACTATCTAGTTGTCACCTTTACTCTCTATTTTACTTTTAAAATTCCTTCTTAAGACCTATCATTTTCTTTTTATATATATATTTTTTATTTAAACAACTTTATTACATACATGATTGTGTTTGGGTTTCAGGCATGTAAAGAACACCATCCATCACCAGTGCAACATTCCCATCACCAATGTCCCAAATCTCCCTCCTCCCCACCCAATCCCTGCCTGTACTCTAGACAGGCTTTCTATTTCCCTCGTACATTCTCATTATTAGGATAGTTCAAAACGTAGTTATTTCTCTAACAAAACTCATCCCTGTTTGTGATGAGCTTCATGAGGTGAGCTGTAACTTCCAGCTCTTTTCTCTTTTGCGTCTGAAAGTTATTATTGCAAGAATGTCTTTCATTTTTCTTAAAACCCATAGATGAATGAGACCATTCTGCGTCTTTCTCTCTCTGACTTATTTCACTCAGCATAATAGATTCCAAGTACATCATGTATAGGAAAATTTCATGACTTCATCTCTCCTGACAGCTGCATAATATTCCATTGTGTATATGTACCACAGTTTCTTTAGCCATTCATCTATTGAAGGGTATCTTGGCTGTCATTTTCTAACATATTAATTTAACGCATTTTCAACTAAAATGGAGCATACTTTTACTGTATTATTTGCATCATGTAGTAGCAATTTTGGTCCACAAATTGGCAGAACAAATCTGAGCAAATTGGCTGAACAAATGAACTGATATGATAAAACATATGAGCAGCTAAAAAGTAAACCTCTATGTCATTGATAAGGTTAGTGTAAATGACTGAATTAGGACTACATGTTTGAATCTTACACATAAGGCATAATTTGCAGAAGACTATATATACTGATATAATTTATATCAGGGGTCTCAAACTCGTGGCCTACGGGCTGCAAATGGCCCTCCGTACATTTTGTGGCCCTGCCCTAGAGTAATCTGTTTTGTTTTGTTTTGTTTTGTTTTAGTTGTTTGGGTCACACCCCCCAATGTTCAAGGCTTACTACTGACTTTGCACTCAAGGATCACCCAACTTTGCTTCCTGCGGCCCCCAGGTAAATTGAGTTTGAAACCCCTGATTTATATGAAATTTTTAATTCAATTTATTTTTGGAGCTAGGAGTGGATTCCAGGCCCTCACATAAATGAATAATGCAATCTACCATTGAGTAATATCCCAGTTCTTACATACAACTTCATAATAACAAATATGCTATATATGTAATATATGTATATGGAATATGTATGTGATATGTGGTATATAATGTATGTAATATATATAAGCTTTAAAATAGTAAATATGCTATATATTTATGTGTTTATAAATATGTATACATTATGTACGTATATAGAAGCAGAGGGAGAGAAAGAGAAGACAAAAGTAATAAACACCAAAATTAGGTAACAAAGGATGGTTATCTAAAGGGACTAACATGGATACAAATGTTTAGGATTCAATTCTAATTTTCAGGTTAAAAAAAAAACAGTTCATGGGGCCAGAGAGATAGCATGGAGGTAAGGCATTTGCCTTGCATGCAGAAGGACAGTGGTTCAAATCCCAGCATCCCATATGGTTCCCTGAGCCTGCCAGGAGCAATTTCTGAGCATAGAGCCAGGAGTAACCTCTGAGCACTGCCGGGTATGACCCAAAAACCAAAAACCAAACAAACAAGCAAACAACAAAAAACATT
The DNA here is from genome assembly GCF_024139225.1 of Suncus etruscus. NCBI lineage: Eukaryota > Metazoa > Chordata > Mammalia > Eulipotyphla > Soricidae > Suncus > Suncus etruscus. The sequence goes on from NC_064858.1 coordinate 94,271,738, forward strand.
TCATTGTACTTTACAAATGTAAATCTTTAAAGCAACAAAATAAAACATTTACAATTGGAAAAAATTCTCACTATATACATTTTCTTCAAGATATTCTGCAATATAGGCATCATGTTTTTCCCATTGTATAAAGTTTTCCACTTTGGAAAATCTCAAGTATGTAATAAAACTAGAGATATAAATATATTAAACCCCCATGTACCAAGACTTATTTTCTGACAAAATGAAAAGCAGAGATAAAATTTATTTTTTATAAAACATCTTACAATAAACAAAAATAAGTCATGAATGGCTGAGGTTGTGGTTTATGCAACTGACTTGAGAATAATACTTGACTTGCATGTATTAGGTCATGGGTTCCATCCCTGGACCTCATCTAGCACCACCAAGTATAAAAATACATAAACAATAAAAAAGAAAACAGCTTGTAGAAATGGACATAAGGCAATTCAGAACAGTGATCTCTAAGGAAAAAGAAACAAAGGAGGTGAGCCTAAACTGCCACATGTTATCTGAAGAAAAATTTTTGCCTTATAATAAGGCAGGAGAATCCAGTAAATATTGCTACTCACACTGAAACCTTTTTTTTTTTTTTAGGGAATGATGAGAGAAGATATCATTAAGAAATATTACTCTTCAAAGTATTGGATAAAGACAGATCCTCAGATCAATGGAATAGAATGGAATATACCTGCAGGTATATGATTAAATAATCTTCCACAAAGGAGCAAATATATAGAGTGGAGCAAGGAAAGTCTCTTCAATCAATGGTGTTGGGAAAACTGGCCAGCTAAATGAAAAACAAACAAACAAAAAACCTCACAACTCGTTTGTTTTCTGTTGTTTGGGGTTTTTTTTTGGGGGGGGAGGGTGAACCCGGCAGTGTACAGGGGTTATTCATGGTTCTGTACTCAGAAATCACTACCGGTGGGCTCAGGGGAACCAAATGGGATGCCAGGGTAGAACCCAAGTAGATCATGTGCAAGGCAAATGCCCTACCTGCTTTACTATGGGTAGACCTCATCACACCATCTTTTAACACTATGCACAAAAGTTCAATCAAAATGAACTAAAAACCTAGATATTAGACCTGAATCCATAAGATACTTAGAGGAAAATGTAGGCAAGCTCCTCTTGTAAAAGCAAACTGGTGGGATGCAAATTGGGGTGGAGGGGCATTGCTGGAGACTGGTTAAGGGATTGGTATTAAAACATTATATGCCTGAAACCCAATCATGAATTTGTAATTTCACAACGATGATATAAAGGTTTTTTTTTTTTGTTTTGTTTTTTTGGTTTTTGGTTTTTGGTTTTGGGGCCACACCCGGCGGTGCTCAGGGGTTACTCCTGGCTGTCTGCTCAGAAATAGCTCCTGGCAGGCACGGGGGACCATATGGGACATCAGGATTCGAACCAGCCACCTTTGGTCCTGGATTGGCTGCTTGCAAGGCAAACGCCGCTGTGCTATCTCTCCGGGCCCGATATAAAGGATTTTTTAAGGGAAAAATTCTCTTATGCTAATGGAAACTATTTTCACTTAGAAGAAAATAACAGGTTAGGAGCAAGTCTTCATCATAAACTACGAATGGGTAAAACTTTCTATTCCATTACAAAAACTAACATTGGCCTTCCCTTACTGTTGTCTCCTTTGTCTATGATTAAATTCCTGAGAACAGACGAGGAACATCAAAGCCCAAAAGAATGTAAAACACAAACTGGTTGGTTTTCTATGGCTATTTTATATAAAGTTCTCATACAAAAAGCAAAACTGCATGTACTGCACTGAAATGAATAATTAATAATAAACCAAAGTATTCTGATCTCTTTGTTTACAGTATTGCTCATATGATACAGAACAGAAAAGCACCAGATTTAAAATGCTTTTTTGCTACTTAAGGAAACCAAGTATTAGAGCATCATCCTCTTTGCAAGGGTATTCCTTAAATTTCGTTTTGAATCTGTAGATTCACATTTCTCTATTTCTGGTTAATCCTACAGAAATGCCATCCCTAATGTGTGAGACCTTAAAGGGTCCCAATGCTATTTTACAACATGTGGTATTAGTTTACTTTTCATTCAACACATTCAACAGTAAATTGGAGATGGGAGGGCACATTTCAAAAAGATATAAATTCTTATCTTGAGGAACAAAGATTCTAGAAAGAAAAAATAATGCAACCATGTATGCAACTAATAAAGTTTATAATATGAAGTAAAAGAACATACTTTCAAAAGGTTTTAGATTATTTTAAAGAGTCTTAGAGGTCAAATGTATTCTAGCAGCCCTGGGGTGAGGGAGGAGGATACGGGAGGTAGGATGGGAACAGAGGTGTAGGGAGGATAATCTGGTGATGGGAATCCCCCTGATATTATGTGAATATGTACCTAAAATATTGTTGTCAACAATATGTAAACCACTATAATCAAAATAAAAATTATATTTAAAAAAATAAAAAAGAAAATACATGTAAAAATATATATATAAATTTACAAAAGAGTTTACACCCTAAAAATATAAAGCAAGAGTCTTAGAGGTCAAGTATTCTTGACATCCTCATTGTAGAGATGAAGAAATTAAACAAAAAATTAATGATTCATTATTAATGATTTATTATGTGTACTACAGCCATGGAGAGCTAGAAAGAATAGAACATTTAAGATTAGGCAATTGAGGTGTGGCTTGCGATTTCAGCCCTTATTAATTCCCACAAGACAAATGATAGAATCCTGTGAACTTTATCCATAGAACCAGGAAAACAAAGGTTGCAAGTCAAGGTTGATGTAAAGATCGAATAAAATAATGTGAAACTTTTTGTAAATTATGAAGCAAAATAAAAATATAAACTATTACTACAATTCTTTAAATGAAGTTGGGATAGAACTTCACAACTTTCAGACCTTTGCCTTTCATGTCTAATATGATAGTATACATATTTTATCACTTCTTTATAGCTAGAGTAGAATATAAATAGCAGTCATATGCAATTGGCTTCTTGCATTGTCTTTATGAGATTGAAAAATAAAATATTTCTGAGAGGGTTTCTTATTAATTTGCTAAGTCACAGAGGAAAACTTTTTTTCCAACACTTCTCAATACTCTGTTGTATTTTCAGCCTGTTTATTCTGGTTTCTTCCTTAAAAGAAATGTTAGTGTTGAATAAAAGCGAGCAATTAAAAAGAAAAACAAACATCAGGAACTTTGTAGATCAAAACTAGTGAATACATCCTAAGGTGCCTTAAGAGAAGGTAAGTGATAACATCATTATTATTTGTGTTACTTCTTTGATCTGCTAAAGGTTAAATGATATAATCAGTTTTTTATATCTGAGTTTTCTTTCTAGTTGCTGCGTGTAGCAACATAACTACGAAATAGGTTAACTATGAAAGCTTTTGTTCTCTTTATCATCAACTTGTATACTTCTTTAAGGGGCGTAAGAAAAGGGGGAATTAAGTTTTTGTACATATAACTTTATTTTTTGTTTGTTTTGGGGGACACACCCCAATGGTGGCTAGAGATTACTCCTGGTTCTCAGGAATTACTCCTGACAGTGCCTGGAGAACCTGATGGAGTGGTAGAGAATGACTCCAGGGCAGCGGTGCGTAAGGCAAGTGCCCTATCTGCTATGCGGTCACTCCAGCCCCCAGAACTTGAACTCTGAGGTCATAAACTTCAGTATCTTCTGTGACTTTTTTAAGTTGAGTAATTTCTCTGAGTATCGGTGTTGAAACTTGTGAAAGATGAAGACTAGAGACTCAAGTGGTGGTACATGCAAGAAAGTGCATGATCCTAAGTTTGATTCCCATACCACTTGCTAAACATTTACCTCCAAAACTGCAGGTTGTAGCTTATTAAACAAAAATAAGATGAGGACTAATACACTCTTTCCTTGAATTCTCAGAGGAATTTATGGTATTCCTCAAATCTAAAAAGGTGCACATCAGACTAACAAGAGGCACATGAAAATAAAGTTAGGAAATTTATTTTCATTAAAAGGTGATTGATTAAATATATGTAGTTGAGCTCCAGACATTTGTTATGTATGGCTTGAGTGTCAGTTCAAAGAGGAAAATATATCAAGCTGCCAAATCAAGGGCATCCATCCATATAGTCAAAAACTGGATTAGCAGGGTTTTTTTTGTTTGTTTGTTTGTTTTGTTTGTTTGTTTGATTTTTGGGGGTCATACCCGGTGGCACTCAGGAGTTATTCCTGGCTCTGCGTTCAGAAGTCTCTCCAGGCAGATTTGGGGACCATATGGGATGCCGGGATTTGAACTGGGGTCCATCCTGTTTTGGCTGCATGCAAAGCAAATGCCTCACTGCTGAGCTATCGCTCAAGCCCACAAAAGTTAAATAGACTTGCCATACCATCTATCTTTATTTCCTAGAAACATCTTTTTAACATTTTTACATTATTTGGAGGTCACACTTGGCTGTACTCAGGATTTAACTTATGGCTCTGTGCTCATGGATCATGGAACCATAAACGATGTCAGGGATTGAACCTGGGTTAGTTTCAGTGCAAAGCAAGTGCCCCAAACACGCACTATCTCTCTGTTCCCACAACAAACCTAAAGAATTAAAAAAAAAATCCTTGAAAACAGGCATTGGTCTGAAAAACAGGTACTGACTAGAAAATAGAAATGGCAGTGTTCCTGGTTGTAGTATTATTTGCAATAATAATAAGGAGGAGACAACCCAGAAAAATGTGGTATATACAATGAAATATTATCAGCCATAAAAAATAATGAAGTAATTATACATGCTACAACGTGAATGGACTCAGAAAATTATGTTAAGTGAAAGGAGTCTGAACAAGAAGTCGCATCATTGTATGACTCCATTTATATTAAATTTCAAGAGCAGTTATAGTCACAGAGATAGAAAGAAAAATGTGTTTGCCAGGGGCTGAAGAGAGAAACAAGAAATGACTGATTTATGAATATGGAAGCTCCTCTGGGAGTGTTGAAAATATTTTGCAACTAAAGGCGACGGTTACACAACATTGTAAATGTACTAAATTCCACTTAATGGTACACTGTATAGTGGTAGGCTTTATGTATAGAAGTTTCACCTCAATAGAAAATAAAGTCTAGGGGCCAGAGAGATAGCATGGAGGTAAGGTGTTTGCCTGGCATGCAGAAGGATGGTGGTTTGAATCCCGACATCCCATATGGTCTCTCGAGCCTGCCAGGAGCAATTTTTGAGCATAAAGCCAGGAGTAACCCCTGAAAGAAAAGAAAAGAAAGCCTAATTAAAACAAAACAAAATTATTTGTAAGAAAAATTCAAATATTTCTAATACTTATAAAAAAGGACATTATAAAACTAAAATAATACCTAAAATATCTTTATTCAAATATAATGCAGACTTCATATAAGTATTTAGAATTGTCCTTTAATAGAAGCTGATACTGTGACTATGTCAGGCACCATGGTGATTAATACGTTATGGAGAACCTGAAGGATTGAGGTATTAATAATGTGTAATGTGCATGCCATTTGAGGAACAGGATTTATGAAGAGATAATTAAAAACAGGTAGAGGAAGAAATGGTCTCTTCTTTGGGAAGCCATCAGAAATCTTTCCCCTGATCAAAGTCTTGGAAGGTAAAAAATACTTACTGAATACTAATCATGTACCAATGAAGGGAAGGCTATATGATTTTTAAAAAATAAGGTTCTCAGTGCTTAATACTTGCCCTAAATCCCAAATCCCATAATTGGAGAACTCTGATTCCTTGTTCATTCTTCATGCTACCCAAACCCCCTATAGGTCAGGATAACCAAGAACTAAGACTGCTGAAACACTAATCTTCAGTAACTTTTAAAATATGATTGTGTCAGGCAAGTCTAACTACTTCTATTAATGTCAATGCAGTGGCATATTTTTTAATTTCTATTACTTATTCTTAGAAGCCAGGCTACCAAAACATATATGCTTGATTTTATGTTCCTGGTCACCATTTATAGAGTGCACATATGTGTTTTGCTTAGCTATATGCAGATGAACTATCACTTACTAGCTTTCTGATGAAAATATAGTATCCTTTTTATTTATACAGAAACTAAGACTTGGATTAAATACACTGTTCAACGTGTCAGGCAATAGATTGAGTAGTCTAACGATTCTTGTAGGTATTTGCCTGCTCAGTGCTCTGGGGGCCATGTGTGGACAATCTAACGGAGCTCTCATATTCAAAGAATGCATTCCAGCCCTTTGAGTCATCTTCCTGGACCCTTTTAGGTATTTAAAGGCTTGTGAAAATCCGAGTCTGAACCAATAGACGTCTGTAATTCCTACCTGAGGAGCCAGACATGTGTGGAACAAGTATTGAACTAAGAATGAAGACAGGGTTGGGCCCATATTCCTTTCAGTTTAACTCCCAAACTCACAGCATAACTATTCTGCTATACAAAGACACAGGTCCGGTGAGTAATGCTTTGATTCCCCACCCAGACATTTTTTAGTAATAAATTCTGGCTCATTGTCATCATACTGACTAAAATTTACTACACTGAAAGTTTTTTTTACATGCCTGTCTTAGAGTTAGGATCATTTTTTTTAAAGACAGTTTCCCATCATATCCTTTTTTTTTAAATAAGGTAAACTTTTGATGGAAAAATTGAAAATTCTGATTACAGAGCATTATTCTGCTATTAAATTAAGATAATAAAATACAAGCATCTATGCTTTTTACTAATATTTTCCTGTATATAACGTAATAGAAAACAATTCATTTGACCAAAAAAAAAAAAAATCTAGTGTGCAAGATACAGTGCTAGGTACTGCCTTGTAGTGCTTAACTCAGTAAGTGTCAGACGTAGGTGTTTTGAGGAAGAATAACGACCAAATTGGGTAAATTCTACCTTGAGTTCACTACCAATTCTGGAGATAAGGGGGGGAGTGATAAAACTTTTAACTGTCAGGAGTTGATGTGAAGGCTTTTCTCTCTCAACTGCCTCTGCCCTCCTGTCAAAACATTTATCTCATCCTCTCCCAGCTCTGCAGCCACTTAAATTAGCTCAACAAATGTGGATTCAACTTGCACTGGCAGGTATGACAGGGCAAAGAGGTTGCCCCAAACAGAAGCCAGGTTTTCGTGGATGGAGTTTCCAGTTCCAGAGCTCATAAGCAAGTCCATCAACGAAAGTCACAAAGAAATACAAAATACTTCCAGAAGTTCTTATGGGTTGGAGAATGCTTAGAAAAAGAAAAGATGTAGGGTGAGCTTGTGGTCTCATTGTCCTGGAATGAAGCGATGAACCAAGTGAACAATGGAAGGGAAGGAAAGCTCCTTCTAAATAGCCCCTCAAAATAAATGACGAGCGATGGGAGGTGATAGATTCCAAAAAAAAGTGGGGGGGGGGGGGTTGGAAATAAAATCATCTTGTCACCCATGGAGAAATGTATGAAAAGCGTTAGCACGGAATACAGTACAATTAGTCAGGCGCCTGATAGAGTTTCTCAAGGTGCCATTGCTTCTCAAGAGAGAGAAAGAAAATCTCTCACTTGGCTTTTGCAGGCGAGGGATTCGAGTGAAGAAGAGCAAGAACCCATGAAGAGTTCTGAGGGGGAAAATAAAGCCAAGGGGGGGCTGGCTTCTCCTCATTCCTTCTTGTCTCACAGGCCCTCTTTGGGCCTGGAGAATCCGGTGAGAGAGAAATCGGTGAACTTCCAGTCTTGGGGTTTCCTTCCTTCCTTCCCTCCCTCCCTTGTCTTTCCTCCCTCTTTTTCTTTCTTTCCTTTCTTCTGTCTTTTCTCTCTTTTTCTTTCCCCACTTTTTCTTTCTTTCCTTTCTCCTTTCTTCTGCCTTTCCCCTTTTTCTTTCTTTCCTTTTTCTCTCTCTCCTTTCTTCCTTCTCTTTCCTCTTTTTCTCTTTCCTTTCTTCGTTTTCTGTCTTTCCTCTTTTTCTTTCTTTCCTTTCTTTCTTCTATCTTTCCTCTTTTTCTTTCCTTTCTCTCTCGTTTCTTCTTTCTGTCTTTCCTCTCTTTTTCTCTTTCTTTCCTTTCTCTCTCCTTCCTTCCTTTCTTCTGTCTTTCCTCTTTCTGTCTTTCCTCTTTTTCTTTCTTTCTTTCCTTTCTCCTTCCTTCTCTTTCCTCTCTTTTTCTCTTTCTTTCCTTTCTCTCTCCTTCCTTCCTTTCTTCTGTCTTTCCTTTCTTTCTTTCTTTCTTTCTTTCTTTCTTTCTTTCTTTCTTTCTTTCTTTCTTTCTTTCTTTCTTTCTTTCTTTCTTTCTTTCCTGTCTTTCCTCTCTATTTCTTTCTCTTTCTTTTCTTTCCTTCCTCTCTCTTCCTTTCCCTTCCTTCCTTCCTTCTTTTTTCTTTTACTCCTCCCGCTGATCCAAGAGGGCGTGAGAAGAGGTCAAGGTGTGCGAGAAGCCGCACGGACGCGCCGTGAGGAGCAGCTCAGGAGGAGAAGGCGGGGGACGGCCTGCCGGCGCGAGCGTGGCGCTGTGAGGCGAGGCGAGGCGAGGCGAGGCGAGGCGAGGCGAGCGTAAACGAAGCCGACGAGCCCTTCTCTCAGGAGCGGGAGGGCGTCTCTCGCACGAGCGCGGCGCCCAGGTGGCATTTTATCCCCCCCCTCCCTCCACCCCTTTCCCGCTCAGGTGAGCGCCTCCCGCGCTTCCTATTGGCTGCCGGGCGGCCTGGGGGGCGTGGCCGGCCAAAGAGGGGCGGGGCGGCGCGAGGCGGAACGGTCGAGTTCAGGGTCTCGGGCGGGCGGGCGGGCGCGTCACTTCCGGCGGCGCGCGCGGCGCTTGTAAAACACCCTGGAGAGAAAGAAAATGGCGGCGGCGGCGGCGACCGCGACCGCGACGGCTCCCACAGCGCCTCAGCAGCTCTCGGATGAGGAGCTGTTCGCGCAGCTGCGGCGTTACGGCTTGTCGCCGGGGCCGGTGACGGAGAGCACGCGGCCGGTGTACCTCAAGAGGCTGAAGAAGCTGCGCGATGAGGAGCAGCAGCGGCAGCAGCAGCAGCCGCAGCAGCAGCAGCAGCGTCCGGGGGGCCGCGGCGGCAGCAAGCCGCGCCACGGGCACAACAACCCCGCGGGGGGCGACGCCGCCTCGGCTTCGGCTTCGGCCCCGAGCCCGCCCTCGGCGCCCGCGCTCGCGCTGCTGGGCTTCAGCTCGGACGAGTCGGACGCCGACGCCGACGCCGGGCCCGGCGCCTCCCCGGCGTGGTGGGGCGCCCGGGTTGGCGAGGACGCCCGCTGCGCCGCCGGGTCCGGGTCCGAGCCGGAGGAGGAGCCCCGCGGCTGGACGACGACGACGACGCCGCCGCCGCCGCCCCTGCGCGCCGTCAACGGCAGCCGGCCGCCCCCCAGCAGCGGCCGCCGCGACTACTCGGACTCGGAGGAGGAGGGCTCGGAGGACGGCGGCGCCGCGGCGGGCCTCCAGGGCGAGCCCCCCGTCAGCCTGAGCCTCAGCCGGGCCCGGCCCCGTCGGGCTCACGCCAGGCTGCTCGGCCCCGACCCCCCGCGCGCGGCGATCGCGCCGCCCAGGAGCAGCGACGGGGCGGCGGCGGCGGCGGCGGCGGCCACCACGGCGTTGCTGCTGGAGCGGGGAGTCGCCGCCTGCGAAGCCCTCGACGGCGGCCCCCCGCTGCCCCGCTTTCGGGGCAGCGTCAAGAAGCTGCCCCCCGGCTCGCTGCTGCTCGGGCCCCCCAAGATCTCAGACACGGACTCTTCCTCCTCCTCCTCTTCTTCGTCCTCCTCCTCCTCGGACCCGGCCCCCCTGGGGAAAAGCAGCAGCAACCACGTCGGCTTGGAGGCACCCCGGAGTTTCGGCAACAGCCTCCTCCCTCCTGGGGTGACGGCCTCAGCAGCACCGTCAGCAGCTGCAGCAGCTGCAGCAGCAGCGACATCTCCTCCTCCTTCTGCTTCTGCTCCTTCTTCTTCTCCTTCTTCAGGTGTCCTCAGGCTCAACCACGCCAATCACACGGGGTCCAACCACGCGCACCCCCCCAAAGCCGCCCCCTACGGCCAGCCCAAGCTGGCCGAGCCCGAGGAGGAGCTCCTGCAGCAGTTCAAGCGCGACGAGGTGTCCCCCACCGGGCCCTTCAGCGCCCACTACTTGTCCATGTTCCTCCTCACGGCCGCCTGCCTCTTCTTCCTGATCCTGGGGCTGACGTATCTGGGCATGCGAGGAGGGACCGGCGTGGCCGACGACGGAGGGCTGGGCAGTAAGTATCGCTTCGCTTGGTAGACCTGGCGAACAAAGCTGTGCAGTTTGCCTGCAGTTGGGATGCATGCCTGCCCGCCTGTCTTGTCTTCCCCGCTGGCCTGGCGGTGCTGGGTGACTCCTTGCAGGAATATCAGGCTTAGTTGGTGAAACGATGAATGCCACAGCTGGAGGGCATTTGGAGTCTTTGAAAGGCACGCATCCCTGTGTTGACTGCATCCCTCCCGTGAAAAACCCAGTGGCAGGTTTTTTTTTTTTTTTTTGCATTTGCCACTGTCATGTGTTGGAAAGTCAGAAACGTCTTAAAAAAAAAAAAACTACCCCTGCCCCTTTCTCTCCCCCCCCCCTCAAAAACAACTGGCAGCTTGCCTTTTTTTTAGTAAAATGTACCTACAAGTGTTTTACATCTTTGTTTGAGCCTTAAGAATAACATTAGAAGCTTGCAGGTGCCGCATACTCCACAGTTTGGAAGTATTTTGATAACGGGACCTGCCTGATAGCGCAGTGATTTTTTTTTTTTTCTTTCCGCTCAAATTGACTTTTGTTTTTGGAAGGCCTTTTCAGAGCTCTTCATCTTCTGGTTGCATGCTTCGTGGTAGTCAGTGTGTTTATTGATACTTTTGTACTATCTGTAATGTGAGGGAGAGAACAAGGAGACTCGCTTCTCAATTGATTTTGCAAACTAGAGCCCTTCAGTGAAAAAGTAAAGGAGGACCGGGCAGGAGTTTGACTAGGTAGGCGTGTTCATTCATTCATTCCTGCAGCCAGCATCTGTAGTACTCAGCATTCAACAGACCGGTGGCAAAAATTCCCTTTATTTAACACATGATAAAAATAAGTAAAGATCATATTTTGTTCTGTGAAGGAAATAAAGGTGCATAGTTGATATTCTAATTTTATTTTATTATGTATATTGATAGACACACATTTTTGGGGAACCGAGCCCTGCAGTGCTCTAGGCCTACTCTGACTCTGCTCCGGGAACACCCCAGGAAACTTTAGGTACCATAAGCTGTGCCAGGTTCAAACCTGGGTTCATCACGGGCAAGGCAGGAAGGAGCTTTACCCTTTTGTACTCTCTCTCCTGCCTGGAGTAGTTTCAAGTAACTATTACAGAATGATGGTGATGGAAGAGGTATCGTTGAGGTGAGACCTGAAGCAGCCAGGAGGAAGACACTCCTCCAAACAGGAGAGAATTTTGGGTAGAGAGGAACAAAAAACGAAAGGCTTTGAGTTGAGCAAGGTCCAAGTGGTTAGGTTACTTTGAGCAAGAGTTTGGGTTTTTCTCCCTAAACTAAAACTAATAATACTAAAATAATGTCTGGACAGTATACGGAGGTATAGTTCCTGCATGATGGACTGCAGAATAAGTAATTTCTCAGCATTAAGTCCTTCCTCTCAAAACTTTTTACCTTTCCACTGAACATGAATTCACTGTTATCATTTGCATTTAAAAGATTGGCTTATATATTTTATCTCAAAACGGAGTGAATGATGCCATTTCCAGAATCAGATAAGGGTAGAGTCAAGAATAGTATAGCAGGTAGTGTATTTGCCTTGCATGCAGCTTTCTGATTCAATCCTCAGCATCCCCTATGGTCCTCCAAGTGATTCCTGAGGGCAGAGCTAGGAATAATCCCTGTGTCCCACCACATGTGGCCCCCAAACAAAAAACAAACAAGCAGTGAACTTTGATTTGAATATGACCAGTTCTGAAATAGTCAAATAATAGATCTTTTTATATGAATTGATTAACATAGATAACAGATAACTGAAATTTAGCACTTCAGTTGGTTCCCTGAAAGCAAGAGTGATATACTGTGTCCTGCCCTATACTGTGGAAAAAGGAATAAGGTCACTCTAGAAGTTAAACTAGTAATGGTCGCATAAGTTAAATGGCATAACCTTTCAATGGAGCCTGTTGGTTTCTTTAAAAATGTAAACTATGATCTAGCTTGACCCTTTTCTAGTAACTAAAGTCTTCAAATTTCTGTCTCATTAAATTTTTCCCACAACTCATTTTGCAGATGAGTATGATGAGACTCAAAAAATGCACCTAGAATTGAACAGGTGATAGGATTAAGATTTGTTTTTAAACTTCTTTAACTGTAAAGCTCATTTTCTTTTCCTTTTTTTTTTTTTTCGTTTTTGAGTCCCACCCGGCAGCGCTCAGGGGTTAATCCTGGCTCTATGCTCAGAAATCACTCCTGGCAGGCTCGGGGGACCATATGGGATGCTGGGATTCGAACCACTGTCCTTCAGCATGCAAGGCCTACCTCCATGCTATCTCTCCGGCCTCTCATTTTCTTAATACTACTTTGATTACGTTTGTTACATTTTTTCAAAAGAAGAAGGTACTTTTGTTAGGATTAAGAAAAATGAATATTTGTGAGGATTTCATACAGAATTATCCGTGAACACAATTCTGAAAATGACTTTCATAACTTCTTACTGGTAAGAAAGTAGTCAATCATCTTAGAAACTAAATTCCAAATATACTAGGAAAGATTAGGGCTGCTCAGATTTACACATGTAACACTAAAGTGTTGTATTAAGAAATGATAAATATGGAATTTTCTGGATAATAGAATAATGACTAAGCAGTAGAGACTGAAAGTTCTAGGATTTCTGAAAATACCTTTAAAGCCTCATTCACATATATTAAATGGGAATAAAAGGGAGTTTGTGTGGGATTTGTTTAAGGAACAAACTCTAGATAGTTTGTTGAAATCATATCCAGTATTATTCGGAAGTGTAGGTAAAATTTGTATTTCTGGAGCTGGAGAGATAGCATAATGATAGGACATTTGCCTTTCATGGGGCCTACCCAGGACAGACCATGCATGGTTCGATTCTGGTTTTCCATATGGTCCCCCGGGCAAAGCCTGCCAGGAGTACTGCCGGGTGTGATCCAAAAACAAAACTTTTTTTGTATTTCTGGTAAACTATATACAATCTGTGTAAAGTGAAATGTAAGTGATAGCCCATTTTATACCTATTTAATTTTTAGTTTTACTAAATACACAAGAAATTGATATATTTGAATCAGTGTAATAATTTTTGAATGCATTATATACATTATATGAACTATTGTGTACCCTATTGGAAAGAAGTATTTGCTAGTTCAATTAATCTGCACACTTAACGGAAAATTATTTTCATTTATGTCAGGGGTCTCAAACTCGCGGTCCGTGGGCCGTTTGCGGCCCTCCATACAACATTTTGTGGCCCTGCCCTCGAGGAATCATTTTTTGTTTTGTTTAGTTTTAGTTGTTTGGGTTACCCCCCCCCCCAGTGTTCAAGGCTTACTACTGACTTTGCACTCAAAGTCACCCCGACTTTGCCTCCTGCAGCCCCCAAGTAAATTGAGTTTGAGACCCCTGATTTATGTGCTCTGAGACCTTTTTCATATAGTGGTAAACTATAATGCAGCTCTTAACCATAGTGTTTCTAACACTGTGCTGAAGGGAAGAGTTGTACTTTGAGTAATACTATTGCCAGCAGATTGTAGGTTGTATATGAGAGTAAGCTTTAGTAAATTTTTATTAGTTAACACTTAAGTTACGTATATTATAATAACTTTTAAAAAAGTTCTTAATCATTTGGTCTTTGGAAATTTTTCACTATCCTGGTCTTATTAAATTACTTTTCATTAAAAAATGTTATTGTGAGACATCTTCTACTCATCTATAAAAGTAGGGAATTGAGTAGAGTAACTCTCAAGTTCTTTTTGTACCTGCTTGGTATAATTTAAACTTTGTAAGTTGCCTTCCCAAACCATTGCAAGGTTTGATTAGCTAGTGGTCATACTAGTTTCTGACAATTCACCAAAAGAAGATACACTGACCTTCTTGTGGTCATATGATTATTATTTAAAATATTTTTAATTGCAAAAGACAGTATTTTTAGAGAAATATTGAATAGTGATCTGTAAATCAAAAGATCACTATTCAAAAATTCATAGATACTATCATATGCATTTGTGTTTTAAAAATATTACTCTGAAAGTTAGTCTAGAAGCACACATCTATTATAAGGCTGTTTAGGCACCAGAGTTGTTTAGGGCCCAGGGTACTACGGGAGGCAAGCTTTCCTTGCATGTGACCCACTTGGGTTCAATTCTGCCACACCTTGATCACCGGGGCTGATCCCTGAGTACTGCCTGGACTTGGCCCCCTTCCCGCCAAATAATAGAATGGTTCAGGAAGACCTGGCAGCTGAAAACATACCCTACAAAAGCCACAGTATTAGCAGTGTTTGGAATTCCTGGACTGCAAGACAACTCCATTTTTGTTTAATACTTGTCATCGTAGGAAGAACACACCAGTGTAGATGCCAATGTGTATCTGAAGTCACCTAATGTTCAGTAACAGATGAACTAATAGAATGGTCAACCAGCAACAAGAGCTGACCAACTAAGCATTCTGACAATGACTTAATGACCTCATTATAGATATAATAATTTTCACAAATTTTCTTGCCACTGTACTCTCTTCTTTTTACTTCTCTTTTTACTTTCTTCTCTTTAATAATTTTGCTCCCACTTGTAAACACTGTATTATGATAAACTATTAGTCCATGATCTTTAAATAAAGTGAGTACAATTTAAAAGAAACAACCAAAAAAAAACTAATCTAGTGGTAAAGGAGAGAAAAAGATTGATTTAAAGACATAGGAAAGTACCAAGTAGTACAGGGCTTTGGTAAAAAAAATAGTGGACAGTGGTTTGAGACTTGATCGGAAGAAGAAGCAAAGGAATCTTGGCAAATTAAAGATTTCTAGCATGAGCTTTAGGTGGAGTACATATGGAAGGATGGAATCAAGATTAAAGGAAATCTATTGAGTACAGACCATACAGTGGTCCTCAAACTATGGCCCGCGGGCCACATATTGTATCTGTATCTGTTTTGTTTCTTCATTGCAAAATAAGATATATGCAGTGTGCATAAGAGTTCGTTCATAAGTTTTGTTTTTACTATAGTCAGACCCTCCAATGGTCTGAGGGACAGCGAACTGGCCCCCTGTTTAAAAAGTTTGAGGACCCCTGATAGAAGATATTGTTTCCTTTGATATCCAAAATTGGAATGTTCCCATTTGGCATGATTTGAAAGGTTATTTTGGGAGAGGGAATGCTTAACGATTTTACAGAAAACTAAAAGTAATAGCATTTTCACAGACACCTCTCCCCCAATCCCCCGGAATAACCTACCAAATTACAACAAGAATATTCTACTTTGGGGTAGCAGGATAAAACTTATGAAAAGTTAGGTAAATTTAGAACTTGAGAACAAAGCTAAGATACACATTAAAGTTGAGGGGTATTAGGAGATAATGAAATTGTTTATGAAAATTGTGAATGAAATGTGATCAAAGATAAGAATTCCAGAGACCATCAATATTTTAAAAAGGTAGTGGGCATAAATGAAAACAGTAGAATGGAAACACAGAAATTTTGAAAGTTTATTGAAGAAAGGGGTTGTCAGTGTATTGAAAGTACTAAAGAAATGATGATAACTTTATTTTACAATTGCGATCATGCCCAGCAGCCCTCAGGGAGATGTGTAGTAAAAATCTATGTGGTGCTGGGATTAAAATCAAGACCTTGAACAACCTAGACTTGTTCGTTACTGCTTGTGTTATTTCCCTGGCCCTCTTTTTTTCTCTCTTGTACCTGACACATGACTTTACTACTCAATTGCTTCATGGTGTCTTTAAACATTATGTGAGATAATGTAAATAAAGTAGTTTGACACAGACTTCTTTGTAGATGGAAGTTACCTTGCTATCCTTAGCACAATTGCTTTCATCTGTAAATATTTGTTGAATACATATCATATATTAGAGCTCAATGTAGATGGACTAACTATAACTCATCTACTAAAATTATTTCTACATGCTCAGTGTCTGACTTAAAACCTTAATACATGATACTGACAAGGTTACAAAAAAATAACCTATCACTTCTTCATAATAGTTACAGGAAATAGTTAAGAATCATATACTATCTGATAAGTGCCAGATTAATAAAGGGAGGGATTGCTGAATTGAATCAGTCTCAAATGGGAAAATTTCTTACTCCAACTGTGTACCGTATTTTCCGGCGTATAAAACGACTTTTGAAACAAAAGTAAGTCAACGGAAAATCGGAGGTCGTCTTATACGCTGAATATATCCCAAAAAATGTTTCAATGTGCTGCTAAATGAAAATTGTCTGAATATTGCCACAAAACGAATTTTCCAACTCGATCCTGCACCAATCACTGCCAGGCTGCTCGGACCGCCTCTCTAACTCAGCCAATCCAAGCAGGCTGTTTGTGCATGCAAATTAGACAATGTTCTGGACTCGAATCTACACTGTAAAAAGCCTGCTCAGATTGGCCAGAGTCAGAGAGGAAGTCTATTACAGTAGAACCTTTGAACCTTTGCTTGTTGTGATTGGCTTACTGTGAAAGGTGCAGTTGCAGCACAGGAAGGTTCTGTCTGATACAGCGAATATAGGCCTAAACCTATGTTTTAACTGCAAAATTAGGGGGTCGTCTTATACGCCGGCAAATATGGTACTTTATTCTTTACACTGAACAAAGGATATTCATGGAAGTTTTAAAAGCAAAGGACTGGCATGATCAGACTGATCTTTAAAGAAACAGATGGTGGTATAGATGTTGGAGTGACAGGAATGGAGAGGAGCAGAGTGCAGAAACGAAGCAGTCAGGGAATGACAAAATGAAGGAATTTGAGGGCTACAGTAAGCTCTGCAACTGAGAGAATCATTTGAAGAAGGAAATAAAATACTTTGTGGTGGTCTGAATGCAGAGAACAAGGGGGAGAAAAGAAAAGATTGTAGTCTGGTTGTGATTACGGATGACTAAGAATAGAGATACCTTGGACAGGATGAGAGGTACTAAAAATTAAGTTGGGGACGGTACTATAGGGAACAGTTGTGTTTCATTTGGAGCTTATTGTGTGAATTGTTCAAAGTTGAAGTCAGTCCTGCAGGCCATGAAGTTACATAATTGGATTGAAGGTGAGTGAATCACCTTTAACTGTGCACCTGTGTGTGTACAAAGGTTTTTGTTTTGTGTTTACATTTTTGTTTTTTTAAGTTATTAGACTACCAAAAATATCCAAAGCTTGGTATCGATAGTGCATGGAGACAGACATATTTTGGAAAATAGTTGTTCTCCTCATTCTTGAATGAAAACTTATTCAAAAGCAAACTTAGTGAAGTTTTTCAAAGTAATTCCTATGTTAACTACTTGACTTTTCCTCTTTATGGAAGGAAAGAGTTTTCCTATTTCTGGGAGCCCGTGGGTTTATATATCTTTTCATGATTAGTGAAATTAATATCTATTCTCTGAAACTGTTCTTGGGAATCAGCTCTAGAATATTTTAAAATTTTCATAATTTAAAATTGCGAATTTCACAAGCTTATATCTGTAGTGCCTGTTGAAGGAAACAGTGGCATATAGAGCACAAATCTCTATTAGATTTGAGGAGGCGCACCTGGGTTTGCGTAGTGTCTCTTCTGCTTACTGTTTGTTTTTTTTTTTGGTTTGTTTTTAACTAAAGGCAAGGAGCCGAACCACCATAAACTTCAGTATCTTCATCTGTAAATAGAGTTATGAGAATTAAATAATGATTATAAAATACTTGACTCAGTACTTGACACATAGTACTAATAACTGCTAACCCTCTGTGACAGGTGCTGAGCTGACTAATTGTTATTTAATCTTTATGAGGTGAGTACTTATCCCATTTTATAGGTGAGTCTGAGAGGGAAGTTAAATAACTTGCCCAGGGTCATGTAGCTAGTAAGCACAGAGGCAATATTGCATTCAGATAATGACCCTTAACCACTCTGCTAGATTGCTTTCTAATAGAAGTATATTCTGTACTGTTATTATCCTGAAAATTATGAAGAATATGGAGAGTGAAGCAAATCAATGCATGAAGACCTAGAAATGTCGTGAATAACCTATAAAGCTTAGTAAAATTAAAGACAAGGTAGTACAAATATATAGTCATGTAACAATTAGGAATCATGTATTATTATTAAGGTTTTTGAGAATGTAATTAACATATGATGGAAGAGAGGGCTCTGTATATAATATAATGCAAATATATAAAAATATAAAATAATTTTTTTTGTTTTTTTGGGGCCACACCTAGTGATGCTCAGGGGTTACACCTGGCTATGCACTCAGAAATCGCTCATGGCTCGCGGGGCCATATGGGACATCTGGGATCGAAGCCAGGTCTGTCCTGGGTGAGCCGCGTGCAAGGCAAATAAATGGCCCTGCCACTATGCTACTGCTCCGCCCCCCAGAATAATTTTTTTTTTAAAGTAAATGATTTGCAGTTTCAAAACTGGCAGGTTAAAGTGGTCCTTTTTTATTACTACTTTAAAGCGTAATTTTTCCTTTATCTTGTAAGTTGTAAAAACTCGTTCTGCTTTTTTTTTAACTTTTAAATATATATTTTTTTCTGTTATATTTGTTCCAGTGGGAATGAAACTACAGTTTTATTTTATTTTTACTTCTGGGTTTTGGGCCACACTTGGCATGCTCAGGGGTTACTTCTGGCTCTGTGCTCAGAACAGTTGCTCCTGGCAGGTTCGGGGCGCCTTGTGGGATGTTGGGGATCAAACCCTGGTCCGTCGTCCCTGGTTGGCTGCTTGCAAGGCAAATGCCCTACCACTGTGCTATTACTCCAGCCCCAAACGTACATTTTTAAGGAAGCTTTAAGTATTTTTATTATTTTTCAATTGAGCAGTAGGGTTTTAAAGTGAGCTTCTTGCTCATTATCTGAAAAATGCTTTATGTAATTAAGAGGAATCTTGCTGCAGAGATTTATAACCTAGATGCTAAGTATTTAATCTGCTTTATTAAATGATATATATCTTACACTATTGGAAATTGCCAATAAAATATATGGTGAGCGAGTAGCATTAACGTGTTTTTTTGTTTGTTTTTGTTTTTTTGCGGGGCTTGGGGGAACACCTTTTCAGTGCTCAGGGCATACTTTTGACTCTTCTCAGGGATCACTCCTGATGAGAGTTGGGCTAGACATGGTGCCTGTTATTGGGCCTGTGTCAGTTGCATATAGGCAAAAACCTTAGTCCACGTACTATCTCTCTGACTCCTGTACTAACTTGATGATAGGAAATCATATTATTGCTCTATCTTGAATCCTAATTTCTTAATTTGTTAAGTGCAAAATACTGTTAGCTTGACTATCCAGCATAATACTAATTGTGTAAATTGTTGTACGTTAATTGTCTCATAACTTTAGATTTTGACTTTCACATTTAGAATTTATTTAGAAAAGTAGAAGTGAACCAATAACAGTATATTTGAGTAATATCCTCATGAAGTTTTCTGTTGGCAGGAATTGACAAGGAAGAAAATGTGCAGATGTTAGATATATATGTTTACCTTTTTATTTTATGTGCTCCATATTATTCCTTTGAAAGTTAACTGTTCTGGGCAGTATAGAGTGCTTCCTTTGTACTTGTCTGACAGAGGTTCTATTCCAGCACCCAATATATGGCCCCCAAGCCCTGCTAGGAGTGATTTTTTTTTTCCCGAATGTTGGACCACATCTGGTGACGTTCAGGATTACTCCTGGCTATGAGCTCAGCTATCACTCCTGGCTTGGGGGGGACCATATGGGACACCAGGGGATCAAACCTGTTTGTCCTGGTCAGCCCCATGCAAGGCAAATGCCCTACTGCTCCGCCATCCTTCTGGCCTCATAGGAGCAATTTCTGAACATAGATCCGGGAGTAACCCCTGAGTATCACTAGGTGTGCTTCCCTAACCCCAAATTGACTTTTCTAAGGAAATCAACTTCTAAAGTATTTATAAAAGATTATTAAAATCTATAATAACATCTAAATGTTTGAAGATGATAACAGTTATATAGAAGTCATCTTTATTTTAAATGTATTAACTTTTTCATTTTCAACTATAAATTTTAAATGATACTTTCTCTAGGTAGCATATTTGTTTTATGCCCTCAACTTTTTAAAAATATTTTTGAACTTATCTTTATAGTTATGTTGAACTCTAAAGTCAAGATAACATTTAGAGAGCCTTGGGCTTAAAACGTGCAGGCATTTAAATCAGCTGTTTTGAAGTAATTGAATAAGCGTGCACCAACAATTGTTCTTCCGCTCTGAATATGACATGAGTAGAAAGAGCAGTGAGCAATTTAACAGTTTATTGATTTTATTTGAATTTTTGTTTTGTTTTTGGGCCACACCTGACGATCCATAGGCCTTACTCTTGGTTCTGTACTCAGGGATACTGAGGATCATTAAATCCTAGTCAGCTGCTTGCAAGACAAGCACCCTACCTGTGGTTTTATTGATTTATGAGTTTGAAAGGAACTTGGTAATAGTGACTAATTTCTTATAGCACTTTATATTTAAAAGAAAGCTTTTGTTCACTATGAATTTACTTGAGTATGATTATTTTTAAAAAAATTATATGTAAGGAGAGAGCCATTGAGTTAAGAACAATTTGATAAAATCTAGTTCTTCCCAGAGGTTCCCAACTTAACCTGGCTTGCTAACCCCTTTACAGGTGAAAAAAATTCACTCTGTCCCCCTGTAAGCAAAGGAGTAGCCCCCAATTACAGCTGTGACTTTTACCTCCCCCACTCTGCTGAATTATTGCAGTAATTCCTTGGGCTATTAAGGAAGACTGACTTTCTAAGTTCATAAGAATACTTCCCATGAAATTACAGTATTACATATATGACAATATTACAGATGCTTTTTCCCCTCCATACCTGGTAATGCACAGGGGACCATGTAGTGCTGGGGTCAAACCTTGGGGGTGAAGGAGATTTCCAGTTTGCAATTCATGTGTTTCAGCACTTGGAGCCCACTTCCGAATCTGCACACTTTCTCAGTTGATTTAGTTTACTTGAAACATTTGTTAAGTTTTTCCTATTCATCTGTACTCCAATAAATTATTTATAGAACCTCTGCTATGTCCAATATCAGAAGATGAGAAAGGAGCATATATTTTATAGAGGGATACTCTTCTCCCAGCAACACTACCCTTACCCTGACCTCCCTTCTGTCCCCACATTGTGGGTTTGCTTCTTAAATATTTCTGTACCAACTAGCCCTTTGAGTTATTTAGACTTTGGTTGCTGTGTAACAGTACTTCAGATTTATATTTTGTGATTTGGGAAACATAACTTTTAAAATAAGATTCCCAAATTTTGAGTATGTCTTTTAATAATTGTGTATTCTGCACAAAAGATCTGCTTTCATTTCTTGCAGGGTTTTAGCAGTAATCTAAAATAAAGCAAAGAAAGGAAGAGAGATGAGTAAATTTATCAGAATTGAAAAATATTACCATTCGAAAGTATTTATGATCATGATTCATCACCAAAGTTGACTTTAAAAAAAAAGTCAGCCAGAGCAGTGGCGCAGTGGTAGTGCATTTGCCTTGCATGTGGCTGACCCAGAACCCACCTGGGTTTGATCCCCCGCGCCCCATATGGTCCCCCAAGCCAGGAGCAATTTTTGAGTGCATAGCCAGGAGTAAACCCTGAGCGTCACCAGGTGTGGCCCCAAAACAAGAAACAAAAACAAAAAGTAATTTCCTATTATCCCTTCTCTTAAAGTCCAAAGGCTTACTGATAAAAGTATTAATAGTTTTATATATGGATACTCATAATTTTTATGATTACTTCTAATAAGTAGTTATAATCTTCATAAGAAAACTGAAATACTGAGGGGGAAATGTTATGAATGATTTAAGAGCCCATAGCTTATGAGTTTTGAAACCAGTATTTGAATTTAGCTGCTTTAAGAGTTCGTAACCTAAAATCTTACCTATTTTATTTTTTTACGCATTTCTCATCTAACTTTCTTTGGGCAATTTAGTTACTCATAACTTCAGAATTTTGGTTTTTACATCTGTCAAATGATGATAATAAAATCAATTTTTAGAAATGTTGTTTCTAGAAGACTAATGTGATAATATCCAGTGAAATGCTGTGGAGAAACTTAAGTAAATTATTTTTAGTGTTGTTTTGGGGTCACACGTTTAATGGGTTACTCCTGGCTCTGCTTGGGGGCCATTTAATGCTGGGGATTTTTTCTAGGCTTCCCTCACAAGCATGCTTTGGGTATGCTCATTTAGCTGTCTCTCCAGCTCTGTAACTATGTTTTTAATACTGTAAGTTAAGATTCTCAGCTGTGGTAGTCTAATTTAAGCAACATGTGTTTAGCACTGTTGACATATCCTTCAGTAATGTAAATAAGCATATAGAAGTGTTAAATTTATAGTCCTTATCATTTTAAGACCTTTCTGTCAAGCTGTCCGAGTAGATAAAAGGAGCCATCTTTTTACATGACCTCATTTGTACCTTATCTGGTCACTGAAAGAACATTTTTCTTTTTTGCACTATATTAATTTAATAAATTGTGGAATGCAGTTTGAAAGTAGATTTTAGTTTTGCTGACCACCAGGAGGTAGATTTGCTGATAGGAAAGTCAGAAAGGGGATACATTGCTTTTCATCCATGTATTGAATTTGAGACAGGAAATGTTACTTAGGGAATTGGATGGGTCTTAGAGTAACCTTCTGTTAACATTATCTGAAGAACAGGCGGTGTGTACAGTTTGTTCTAATTTGTAAGATGCCTTGAGTACTACAATTGCCAAGTTGTAGATGTGTGCCTTGTTAATAGATTGAATAGGGAGAATCAATGTTGGAAGGGAGTAAAATAAAAATGAATTTCATAATCAGGATTAATAACATGAAACTTAAATTCTGAGGGATTCAAAATGTATTAGTGTTATCGGTTTCTTGACAACACATGAGGCACACTAATTCCATTTTGTTTTTAAAACAAGTAAAATTCATTGTAATAACATTTCATTTATATAGAATTAACCAGTTTATAATATTTCAGTAGCAAAATTTACTAGAAGTATTTTAAACTATTGGGGCTTCAAAATTTATTGTATTTTATAAGCACTATATATCTTATTTTATGTACTTTAATTAACTACAATTTAATATTCTTAGCGGTCACATATGGCTAGTGACTATTGCACAGTACAGGATATATAATGACCTCACTGGTTGGTTTCATGTATCCTATCAGCTGCTAATATTTTAATATCTTTCTTGAATCTTTTGAATTAGAAAAGGATATTTGAATCGTGTTCTTTTATAATTTAAGTTCATCTTTATAACTTTAAAATGTAGGTTCTATTGTTCTCGTTTTATAGATATAAGGAATTGAGATGTTAATTTATTTCATGTTCAACAGCTAGTAAGCTGTTGTAAGCTAGTAAGCTGAGTAAGGCTTTAAGAAAATTATTCTGTGGTACCAGGGATTGAATACTGGTTTCATACTTGCAAGACTTAGACTTGATCACTGAGCATATCCCAAAATAAGCATTTCAAACAGTCTGACCCTGTATCTCTTTGTCCTTTTCTCATTGTACTGCATTCACTGCTGTAAAGCCTAGCTACTTACCAAGGGTGAGTACATGAGTGAAATTTAGTTCCATTACTGATCAGCTTGGGATGGGGGCGGGGGTAGTGTGTGTGTGTATTGGAATGTCAAGGAGTAGTACCAGGACAGCAAGCATGCAAGAAAAGTATTCTACCATTGAACTACATCCCCAGCCCTGCTCAACTATTCTTGCTTCACCATAACTTAACAATTTTAAGGATAAAGGGCTTTTTTAGCTTGAAGTAGATATGTCATTCCCTAAATTCTCACTTATTTCTTACCGTGTGTGTGTGTGTGTGTGTGTGTGTGTTATATAACTTTTCAGAGCTCTGTCTAGGAGGCAGACATGGCAAATAGCTGTACTGGGAGATAATAAAAACACAGTGACTGGTAAAACTTTTATTGGGATAAAGCAATTTTAGTACCTTACTCTTAGAAAGTAGCACTTCATTTGGGACATTCTCTCTTTTTTTTTAATCAATGATCTTTGAATACTAAATATCTCTATCCATTCTTTTACAAGGTAGTATTGTATGATTGGTTGATAAATATCAAGAAATCAGGATGACATTTTTTTTTTTTTTTTTTTGGTTTTTGGGCCACACCCGGGGGTACTCAGGGGTTACTCCTGGCTGTCTGCTCAGAAATAGCTCCTGGCAGGCACGGGGGACCATATGGGACACCGGGATTCGAACCAACCACCTTTGGTCCTGGATCGGCTGCTTGCAAGGCAAACACCGCTGTACTATCTCTCCGGGCCCAGGATGACATTTTTTAATTACTTTTTGATTCCAAGAGAAAGCTTGCTCACAAATAAAAAAAAATCCAAAGGAAAATGTGATCAGGGATTATTTTTTATTAATTTTGGGGGTGTATTCGGGATCATACTTGGTACTGCTCAGGGGATTTTTCTGGTTCTGTGCACAAGGTCACTCCTGGTATACTACAGAAAATGCATGTTGGAGACCAAACTGGTATTCACCACATGTAAGGCAAGTGCCTCAGTCTCAGTTCTTAATTTTGAATGTAAGATAGTTTGTAAAACAGATTTTTGAATTTGAACATATTTTATTGTATTCGAAAATTTAAGCTCGTAGGCATAGAACCATATACAAAATAACATTAATATGGTATTGATTTAAATTTGAGGTTTTCAAAGCATGAAGCATGTTCTAAGAAGAAACAAGTTCATTTAATTTATTTTTACTTTTGGGGTCATACCAGTGATGCTCAGGGCCTACTCCTAGTTTTTAAAAGCCCCTATTTTGGCCTTTAAAAATTGTTTTCTTTGGGGCCAGAGTTAAAGTGTAGTAGATAGACTGTTTCCCCTGCATTTGGATGACTTAAATTTGATCCCTGGCATTCTATGGTCTCCTGGGCTCACCGGGAATATCTCTGAGTGTATATTCAGGAGTAAGTCCTGAGCACACAAGCTGGTGTGATCCAAAAATTAAAAACAAAAAATGGTTTTCTCTATATATACCCCCTTAATTCAGTTCTTAAATTTATGCTGGTGTAAGTTTTTTGATGTTCTTCTGTAATCTTGTCAGGCAGGATATGTAAATGCTCAATACTGTGAACTTTTCTTTTTCAAGAATATTGAGATATAATTGACATGGTTTTAGTTATACAGCATAATGATTTGATCAGGTATGGTTTGTGAAATAGTTACTGCACTAGATTAATATCTACCACCACACATTGTTCCATTTTTCTTTTTACAGTGAGACAGATCAGTAACTGCTTTTTGTTTTGTTTGTTTGTTTGTTTTTTGGGCCACACCCGTTTGATGCTCAGGAGTTACTCCTAGCTAAGCGCTCAGAAATTGCCCCTGGTTTGGGGGACCATATGGGATGCCGGGGGATCGAACCGTGGTCCTTCCTTGGCTAGCGCTTGCAAGGTGATACCTTACCTCTAGCACCACCTCTCCGGCTCCAGTAACTGCTTTTTAGTAATGAACAACCATAGTGTAAGTAATAAAAATGAATATACTGATAGTGTATGTGGTTTATGAATTTTCATCTTTAGAAAGCAAAGTGATGCAAGCTATGGAGTTGTAAGCACTTAAAGAGAAATAAGCATCTTGGAGTAGTAAGTCAAATTCTGACAAATTATTCTAGCGATAGCTGGCATGATATGATTCAAAATGTTATCTATTGCATTAATTTGCAAGTCCTTTTTTACTAGTTGGTTATATGGTTGTTGCCATACTTGCTTTTTTGTTGCATGGCGAAGGGGGATATGTTCTTGTTATGACTGAAACCCAACTACAATTATGTTTATAATCATGGTATTTAAATAAATTATTAAAATAAAAAATTATGATCCTTATTAAAAATAATAACAAGGAGCAAAGACATAAAGAAAAAGTCACCATTTTGCCACTTTATATAATCTTAGAGTTTAAAGGAGTTTTAAAAGTCATTAAGTATTTTGAGCAATGTAGTTTAAAAGAATATTAGGTTCATGAAGACAGTGTTAAGAATCAAAATATACTGTGAGACTTATGTATGAAAATTGCAGGACTTAAAGATTGTTACCTTAAGTCTCTGCACTCACTTGTGCATATTTCTCTGCATATTCGTTAATTTACCAAGGATCCTTCATGCCATCCTGTTAAGTTCCCATTCATCTTTCTCCAGTCTGAACCCCTCCAATAACAGTGCAAAACTCTCTCTCCTCTCTGTCTCTTCTCTCCCTTCTCTCCCTTCTCCTCTCTCTCCTCTCTCCCTTCTCTCTTCTCTCTCTTTTCTCTCTCCTTTCCATTCTCTTCTCTCTCCTTTCCATTCTCCTCTCTCTCTCTTTCTCCTCTCTCTCTCTCTCTCTCCTCTCTCTCTCTCTCTCTCTTCTCTCAATAGCTCAGAGTTCAGGTGTGTACAAGGCCCTTAATTTGTTCCCTAGCACTACACAGTTTTGACACCACTAGGTGTGGCCTGATGGCACACAGAACTGCTGTCCTTCAGCTTACTGTGTCACCAGACCTTGGCATTGAACTATCCTGTCATATTGAATGAGTATCACTAGGAATGATCACTGGTTCCCCTGAACACTACTTGGAAGAGCATTCTCAAAAAAGATTCTAGGATATACCTGTGACTGTGCTTCTCTGATTAGTACTAAAATTTCCTCATGTTACTTAGTTCTCATGATGATCCAGAGTCGATACTACCTTCAATGAAGAAATGGGGGTTGGGGATTCAGAATCTTGTCCAGAGTCAATAAGTGGCAGAATCACTTATTTTATATTTGTTTGCATACAGATAATCTGACTACTGGCATTGAATATTTGTCTCTGTACGGTTAAACTTTTTATGTGGATTTTTACAATCTTGTGCATTTTTCTTTTAAAATTTTCTTTGTGATCATCCTTATCTTTTCCTTTTAAGTTTTTATTGGGCCAAGTTTCTTAACCAGGAGTCCATATGACTATCTTTTTCTTTCTTCTTCTTTTTTTTTTTTTTTTTTTTTTTTTTGTGGGGGTCATACTTTCCTACTTCAGGACCCTGAGATACTACTAAGGACCAAAACTAGGGTTTCTACATGAATGTTGAGGAAGTCATAGATTCCAAATGAACAGTTAACTCTGTTAAGTTATATTCAAATTAAAAAAAAATTTTTTTTGCAAAGTTTTTATCAGCCTCTTCAAAGAGGGTTTGATTCTCTCAAGTGAAAATAACTTCATTGTCAGTTCCTTTAGGTAAGGCTCTGTATTCTGTGTGTTTCTTCTTTGTGTTCCTTAGCATATGGTTTGAGTTAGTCAAAAAATAATTCTGGAGGTGCTCGAGAGATAGCATAGACTCGCAGTGGTCCTTAAACTATGGCCCTCGGGCCACATATTGTATTTGTTGCGTTTTGTTTCTTTACTTCAAAATAAGATATATGCAGTGTGCATAGGAATTTGTTTATAGTTTTTGTTTGTACTATAGTTCGGCCCACCAACGATCTGAGGGACAGTGAACTGGCCACTGTTTAAAAGTTTGAGGACCATTGGATAGAGGGTTGGGTGCTTGCTTTGCATGTAAACAACATAGATTTGATTCTCAGTACTTATTTGTACAGTACTGAGAACAGTACTGAGTACATTATTTATGTTGTCCTGACCTCTGTTAGGAGTAAGCACTGACCACAGCTGTGTGTTGCTTCAAAAATACACAAAAATGGGGCCGGAGTAATAGCACAGTGGTAGGATGTTTGCCTTGCATATGGCTGACCTAGGACGGTCCTGGATCCAATCCCGATGTCTCATATGGTCCCCTGAGCCAGGAGCGATTTCTGAGTGCATAACCAGGAGTAACCCCTGAGCATCACTGGGTGTGGCCCCAAAACAAACAAAAACACACACACACACACACAAAATTATTAATTATATTGATCAAATAAGAGATGGTATGTGGGGAAATAAACTTGAGATTAGTTTCTAATTTGTGAGTATTAAGATGCCTTGAATATTTACTGAATAAATATTAAAGTTCAATGTAATTTACTGACCTAGAAAACTTTTGTTACTGACTTGTTAAGATTTCCAGCTCTAGCATGTAGTAGTATGTTCTATGAAATTAGGTTTTGTTTTGTGGGTTTTTTGTTGTGGTGATTGGGGTTTGGGTTTTTGTTGTTATTTTTGTTTTGGTTTTTGGACCACACCTGGTGACACTCATTACTCCTGGCTATGCGCTCAGAAATCGCCCCTGGCTTGGGGGACCATATGGGACACCAGGGGATCGAACTGTGGCCTGTCCTAGGTTAGCGCACGCAAGGCAGACACCCTATAGGTTGTGCCACTGCTCTGTGTCCCCCCCCCCCCCCGTGTGTGTGTGTGTGTGTGTGTGTGTGTGTGTGTGTGTGTGTGTGTTTATGTTGGGCCACATCTGGTGATTCTCAGGGATCACTCTTGGCCCTGTACTGAAGAAACACTCCTGGCAATAGTTGGGAGACCATATGGGATGCCCTGGATTGAACTTGATCAGCCACATGCAAGGCAGACACCCTACCTGCTGCACTATCTGTCTGTCCCAGAAGTTAGTTTTTAGATGTCAGAGAATATAACAAAAATTAAACATGGGTGACAGGATTTTATAGGGTACATGCTTAGCAGTAGGGGACTTTGTTTCCCTATAAATAAATAAGAAATACTTAGTGGTAGGGTACTCTGTTTCTCTCAGAGTAATACGAATTAACATAGTTGAAAAGGGAAAATCCTTGGGGCCGGAGTGATGGCACAAGTGGTAGGGCGTTTGCCTTGCACGTACTAACCTAGGATGGACCACAGTTAGATATTCTGGGTTCCCATGTGGTCCCCCAAGCCAGGGGCGATTTCTGAGCGCAAAGCCAGGTGTAGCTCCTGAGTGTCACCGGGTGTGGCCCAAAGACCAAAAAAAAAAAAAAGAAAAGAAAAGAAAAGAAAAGAAAAGAAAAAAATCCTTGAGAGGTCAAAGAAGACATGACTGAACAGTAACTTAAGGATCTTTATCGGCAAGTGCAAAGCCAAGAGTTCAACTCCCCAGTGTCTGCTGTTAGTCACTTTCCAACCAGAAGTATCCAGAAGATGGCTTAGTGGTTTAAAGCACCCAGAGCAGACTCCTCCCAGGTACCACCACTAGTGACAAAGAGTAGCCCCACTGGTATCTGGAGAACCCCGGCAGTGGAGAAAAGGAAAAATACTTAGATTTAGAGGCTGTCTCCCCAAAAAGGTGATTTGTGGTGTTTTGTTTTTTGTTGTTTTTTTTTTTTTAATATAACTATCCACTAACCTGATACAGCATTACTGACCCATAGGGCATCTTTAATCATGAGTCATATTCAGTGTTTGAAGTACTTGCAGCATGAGTGCCACATGAAAAGTAAGAGCAGCTAAAGGAATTGCATATTTTTCCCCCATCGCAAGTTTTTCTTTAATGAGCACATTTATCAAATATAATAACCAATTGAGTGATTGTGGTGAATTGTGTATTTTTAGCATTCATTTGCATTTATTCATATTTCCCTATGTGCTTTTAAGTAAAGTTGTAGAAGTTAGAAACAGACTGATTTCATTGTATACTGTTCCTTCTGTCGTGTTTATAGTTGTAACCAATAGAAAAAGTATCTTTAGCTTAGTTTACTATAGGTGGGAATTGCTTGTATTTTGTCCTATTTAGGCTTTTATTGTTTTATACCTGATAATTTCATACTTCGATTCTGTTTCCCAAGTGGCTTTGTTTCTGATTTCTAGAGCTAAAAATCAAGATGTAACTCTTAGACACTGTTGCAAGTCAGCCCCTGAAGAGGTTGACTGATGGAGGGATGGAGGATGAGGTCTTTCCCCTCCAGCTCGGAGCACGCGTCTGTCACCCTGTTCAGCCGGCGGTTCTGAGGTGAAGCGGTGGGTAAACAGCTGGTAAACAGTCAGGCTTGTGGAAATATTAGCTTTATTCGGTGGACAAGACTGAAGTCCAAAGCCTCAGCATCAGTTCCAGCCAAAAGCTTCTCGCCTTCCACAGACCCTTGTTTTTATCCACCAGAATCAGGTACCACCCAATGGTGGGATCAGATACCACCCAATGGTGGAAGCAGAATCAGGTACCACCCTAGGGTGGGGGCAGAATGCCAGGTCACACCCTAGGGTAGGGCACAATCACCCATCAGGGTAGGGTCAGTAACATAATAATCCCATAAAATGTTTACATACACAAAACACATTACTTGTAAAGTAGGTGACAGTTTTAACCCCTAATTCAATTTATATTTCTAGTTAAATCATATATTAGTCCTGTTGGCTCGCCTGTGTTTTTTCCATAAAGCTACAGTTCTTATCTTCATTCTTATCCCATTTTAATGAATGTAGTGAGAACTATCAGTTGTATTTTGGTTTTGTTTAATTTTTTTTTCATTGATACTGTAATTTTCTCTTTTACTGGTGGCAGTATTAATACTCTAGTTACTTAAGATGTTCTTGCATTGTAGTTGTTATGAAGTAGACGACATCTTGTGTGAAAAAATGCATGCTGCCTTAAATTGCATGGATAAGTTGAAAAGTATATTATAGATCCTGTAGAATTTCCAATTTTTCTCTAATAGTCTTTCAGAACAGACCTGTTAAATACAGTCTCACAATGTACACTTAAAGAATTCTGATAGTTTCAGTGTGTAACAACAGTGTGTAGAATATAGTGAGCTTTTACTGTTTAATAAATTATATTCTAGCATCATCATCCATTTCTTTAAATAGCAGGTTATTGTGAAGGTGCTTAGCATCTAAACTTTGGGTTGAATTCCTTTAATTTTTCTGTTGTATTTCTGTTTATTGCAATAACAATTCTTTTACTAATGTATATGTAAAAATATTTTTATGATGAGATCTGTGGAAGTACTGAAAAATAAGATCATTTAAATTTTTTGTACTTTGAATAGTGTAGTAAGATAAAACTTTCAGTTTAATTATACATACTGCTTTGTCTTTAGTTGAACATGACTTATACCTTTGTTTTCAACATTGAGTCAACTACATACATGTGTTTAACTTGAAAACTTGGATGAAAGGCAGCAGACAATTGTTTGTATGCCTCTGAAAGTTTTGGGCCACTTAAACCTGGGAAGGGGAGTGGTACTGGGGTTTGGGAGAGATTGGTTACTAACCCTTTTTTTTTAATTTACTTTATTTAAGAGTATGTATCATTGTCAGAGTAAGCTCTTGCTGCTAGTTGACCATTTGATTATTTCATTTGTTTCTGAACAGTAGGTGATTTCAGATACACATTGTCATCTAAACTGTTCTATAGGGATGATAATAGTAAACAAAAATGGAGTTGTCGGCCAGAGCCATAGCACAGTGGTGTGGGGCATTGGACCCCGATTTGAATCCCTGCATCCCATATGGTTCCCTGAGTCTGCCAGGAGTGACTTTTTTTGTTGTTGTTGTTGTTGTTGTTGTTGTTTTGGTTTTTGGGCCATACCCAGTGACTGACGCTCAGGAGTTACCCCTGGTTATGCTCTCAGAAATCGCTCCTGGCTTGGGGGCCACATGGGATGCGGGGGGTTCGAACCGTGGTCCATCCTAGGCTAGTGCGTGCAAGGCACCTTATGGCACCTTATGGCTTGGGCTTGAGCCACGGCTCCGGCTCCCAGGAGTGACTTCTGAGTGCAGAGCCAGGAGAAACTCCCTGAGGGTCTCTGGGTGGGAACCAAAAACCATAAAAAAAAAAGTTGTCAAGAGGTCTAGTAATTCTAAGCACTTTTGCTGAAACTGACTTTTTTGGGGCATGTTTTGGTTGTCAGGTCTTTTGGAAGTACAAGAAGATGGGGGAAAGGTGCCCATACTCGTACCATGGAAGTTCTAGTGGTTTTAGCCCTATGTATATGGAATTTTGGTCAGATTGGTGTCTTCAGAGAGCAATAAAGGAATGGTGAAGCAGGGCCATTGGTGAAGTGTCATTTCTGGGTGATGGGTGAAGCAGCATTGGCTTCAGCAGGCCAGGGATCAAACTTGGGTTAGACACATGTAAGTCAAGCACCCTATTAGTTGTACTTACTATTGCTCCCACTCCAAATTGTTACTCTCTTAAAGACTAAAGATTTTCAAATTTACCCTATCCTCATCCCTTCCCTTCTTTGGTAGTAATAGTGGTGGTAGTAGTTGCTATGACTGAAGTAGTATAGTTCTTGCAGTACACTGCAAATATATTTGCCACTATGCTGACTGATGTATGTGGAAAAATAATTTTTGTAAAGAGATCTGTGGAAGTACCAAAAATATATTGCTTAAGCTTCTGGAACTTATACACAATCTGGCTTTAGTGTTCACTGATCTCTGTGGTGCTCATATATATGCTTGCTAGAGTCTTATTTCATGTCTTAGTGTTCACCCATGATTATACTGTGCTTGCCAGAGTTTTCACCGTTTTAGTTGTTACTTGCATGTCCCTGTTTGTGGAGTAGCTGGAAATTGCCTGATGCTAGCAGTTGCAGACAGAACTGCCAGGTACAGATTGCCGTTCAGACCATATTCAGCATATGCAACGGGCATTGAAGATTGAGCTCTTGGCTTTAAGCTTGCAGTTCCAGTGCTCTTGAGTCATTGAACGATCCCTGGGATCTCTGAGGATTTTTTTTTAATTGTGAAGTTAGTATTTTGAATTAAGTATTCTATCAAAAGTTATTTGAGGGGCCGGAGAGATAGCATGGAGGTAAGGCGTTTGCCTTTCATGCAAGAGGTCATCGGTTAGAATCCCGGAGTCCCATATGGTCCCCCATGCCTGCCAGGAGCAATTTCTGAGCCTGGAGCCAGGAATAACCCCTGAGCACTGCCGGGTGTGACCCAAAAAAACCACAAAAAAAAAAAAAGTTATTTGAATTAGTTTGAATTATTAAGATTGTGGAATTTTTTTGGGGGGGAGAAATAGACTGCTGAAGTCTTTAATGTATAATTCATAATTTCTTAATTTGCTAGTATATAAATTTCTTAATTAGTAATAATTTTGTTGTAAGTAAATGAAGCCAGTCTTTTGTCGTTGGGTTTTTTTCAGGCCACACCCATTTGATGCTCGGGGGGTTATTCCTGGCTACGCGCTCAGAAATTGTCCCTAGCTTGGGGGGACCATATGGGACACCGGGGGATCGAACCGTGGTCCTTTCCTTGGCTAACGCTTGCAAGGCAGACACCTTACCTCTAGCGCCACCTCACCGGCCCCAAAGCCAGTCTTATAAAAGCATTTGATAGGTGAATTGCCTACAATTTAGTAAATTAAACTTGTAAAACATTGTGAAATATTTTTTTAAAAAAAGAAAATCTAGGGGCCTGCGTGGTGGCGCTAGAGGTAAGGTGCCTGCCTAACCTGTGCTAGCCTAGGATGGACCGCGGTTCGATCCCCCGGAGTCCCATATGGTCCCCCAAGCCAGGAGCAACCCCTCAGCGTCACTGGGTATGGCCCAAAAACCAAAAAAAAAAAAAGAAAAAGAAAAGAGAGAGAGAGAGAGAGAGAGAGAGAGAGAGAGAGAGAGAGAGAGAGAGAGAAAGAGATCTATTTAAACACTGTGATTTACATTGTTCATAATGTAGCTGTTTTGGGTATTCAATATTCTAACACTAATTCCACCACCAGTATCGCCTTCTCTCTACCAATGTTTCCAGTTGCCTGACTACCTCCTTAGCAAGCACAAAATAATTAACTTTATATTGCTTGTACAATTTATGTCTATGGTGTGACTAAAGCTGTTGATTTACTGAGTTATGCTATAGTTGTGCTGTAGTTTTGATTCACTGAATTTTGTGGACTTCTACACAACTTTCTGTGCTGTTACTGAACAGTCAGTACTGTGAAATAAGGAGATGTCACACTGCCTCTCATGCAGCTGTGTGCTCCAGAAACTGAAATTTGAATGATTCAGCAGCTTGATCTCTCAACTGATCTGTTCATAGCTGAAGTCTTCCACCAAGCTGGCAACTCTGCCATCCCCATCCCAAGAGGACTCCAGGGATATGAGCTCAGAAACCAAGTCTAATTGGATTGGCTCAGATATTGTGTCTCACCATGAAACGTTCATTCATTTATATTAACTTATTACTGTGGTTGATAAAGTTGCTCTTTTTTTTTAAAAATAATTTTTATTGTGACCAACGTGAATTAACAGATCTTTCACAGTAATATTTGCGGTACCTAGTGGCATTGAATCAGGGGTATTCCCACCACCAGTGTTCTCTCTCCACTCCAGTTCACAGCATCCCTCTCCTTTGTCCCCTGGACTGCTAGGGTAACTAGTTCCCTCTGTGAATAGCTTGTTGAAGATATTTTTTGGCTTTTGGGCCATACCTGGCGGTACTCAGGTTACTTCTGGCTCTGCACCTGGGTCATTCCTTGTGGTGCTTGGGGGACTGTATGAAAACCAGGGATCCAACCTGGGTTGTCCACATACAAGGTAAATGCCCTCCCCATTGTGCTCTCACTCAGCCCCCAACAAAGTTGAGGCTTTGAAACAGTTGTTTCAAGCATTAAATGTTCCAAAACTAATCTCACCACCATTATAATGTTCCCTTCACCTTTGTGCCCAGTCTCCCACTCTCCCCCAAGCCTGCCCCCTTGATAGTGACAAAATAATTAACTTTATATTACTTGTTAATAAGTATATAGTAATGGAATTAACACTCAAAAATTAGTAAAAGAAAATTTGTGAAAATTGTATTTCACACTAGGGTCTTAATTAAGTCATGCCTAAAAATGTATTACTAAAATGTTCCTTATTATTTTACATTCTGTGTTAACGGTTTTGTTTGTTGAGTTCAGGTAGCTTCTTTTTTTTTTTTTTTTTTTTTTTTTTTTGGTTTTTGGTTTTTGGGCCACACCCGTTTGATGCTCAGGGGTTACTCCTGGCTATGAGCTCAGAAGTCACTCCTGGCTTGGGACCATATGGGATGCTGGGGGATTGAACCACAGTCCATCCTGCGCTAGGGCTTGCAAGGCAAACAACTTACCTCTAGCACCACCTTCCCGGCCCCGAATTTAGGTAGCTTCTATGCTTCTCTGGCATCTGATTTGATGCATTCCTATTGGGTGTCAGTATTGAAAATTCAGAGGTGTTCGCATGACTATGTACACAGCCACATGCTCCAGGAATTCCAGAATCTGTGTAGCTGAGTCAATGAGCTAACCGAGCTTCTGGCAGTACAGAGGGTGGGGTAGGCTTTATTGCATCACTCCAAGAAGACCCCAGAGATTTCAGTCCCCCAAACCAGCATTTGTAGAATTTTTTAATTAATATATTTTAATTGACTCACCATGAGATACAGTTTAAAAAATTGCTCGTGATTGAATTTCAGCCATACAATATTCCAATACTTATCCCACCACCAAGTTCTTCATTTTTTTTATTCCTCTCCCAGTCTGCCTCTATGGCAGGTGTTTCCCCCATCCCACAGCCCCCTTGCCTTTTTTCCTTATAGGCACTGGTTTGTAATATTGCATATCATTTTATCTCCTTCTTGTCCAGAGTGCTCATTTTTAGCTATCATTGTCAAAGTGGTTTCTGCCCTAATTACACACACTCCCCTTCTCTTTGTGGCAAACTTTCTACCTTATGGACAAGTTATCCTGGCTCTGATCTCTATTGTCTTTGGATATTATTATTACCATGCTATTATATATCCCACTAAAGATTGTGATTATTGTATGTGTGTTTCTCTCACTCTGACTCATTTCACTCAGCATAGTATTCTCCATATCTGTCCATATGTAAGCAAATTCATGACTTATTCTTTTTTAACAGTTGTGTACTATTCCACTGTGTAGATGTACCACAGTTTCTTCATCCATCTGCTCTCAGGCACTTGGGCTGTTTCCAAATTCTAGCTGTTGTGAATAGTTCTGCAATGAACATAGGAGTACAGGTGCCTTTTCTGAATTGTGTTTTGGGGCCTTTGGGGCATATTCCCAGGAGCAGTATTGTTGGGTCATATAGAAACTCAGTTTCTAGTCTTTTGAGGAATGCCCATATTACTTTTCAAAAGATGCTGGGCAAGTCTGTATTCTCACCAGCAGTGAATGAGAGTCTTTTTCCTCCCTGCATCCATGGCAGCACTTGTTCTTGTTCTTTTTGATGTGTCTCTGTAGTGTGAAATGATACTTTTTTATTTTGAATTGCATTTGCCTGATGATTAATGATGTGGAACATTTTTCCATGTGCCTTTGGACATCTGTGTTTCTTTGAGGAAGTTTCTGTTCATCTCCTCCCCATTTTTTGATGGGTTGGGTTTTTTTCTTGTTCTACCAGTGACTTGTAATTCTTGTATTATTAACCCCTTGTCAGGCGGGTGTTGGATAAATAATCTCTCCCATTCTATGGGCAGTGTATGCTGGTCATTTCCTTTGAGATGCAGAAGCTTCTTACTGTTAGATAGTCCTTTTTGTTTGTTTGTTTGTTTTGTTTTGTTTTTGGGTCACACCCAGCAGCTCTCAGGGGTACTCCTAGCTAGCTCTATGCTCAGAAATAACCCCGTCAGGCTTGGGGGACCATATGGGATGTCGGGATTCGAACCACTGTCCTTCTGCATGCAAGGTAAACATCCTACCGCTGTGCTATCTCTCTGGTTTCATGTCCCCCCTCTTTTTTTTTTTTTTTTTTTGGTTTTTGGGCCACACCCAGCATTGCTCAGGGGTTACTCCTGGCTGTCTGCTCAGAAATAGCTCCTGGCAGGCACGGGGGACCATATGGAACACCGGGATTCGAACCAACCACCTTAGGTCCTGGATCAGCTGCTTGCAAGGCAAACACCGCTGTGCTATCTCTCCGGGCCCTCTTTTTTTTTTTTTTTTATCTTAGTTTATCCTTGAAGATGCTTTTACCTTCAAGTATCTTGGAAAGTTTTGCTTTTTTTCCTCTATGTGCCTTATGATTATGCACCGTGTTAAAAAGATGTCTGAGTTCATTTCTTTGCACGTTGCTGATCAGGTTTCCTAGAAGCCACTTTTTGAAGAGACTTTCCTTACTCTATTATGTATTTCTTTCTCCTTTATCGAAGATTAATTGATCATATAACTGACAGTACATCTCTAGATATTCAAGTCTATTTTACTGATCTGAGAGTCTGTCTTATTCTAATACCATGTTGTTTTAATTGATCACCATCTTGAACAGCTTGAAATTGGGGAAAGTAATGCCCCTATCTTGTTTGCCAAAGATTTAAAGCAATTTAGTCAGTCTAGCAATAGTCAGTCAGTCTAGCAATCTAGACTCCTAACGAGTCATTAGGAGTTTATTATTTCATATGAATTTCAGGACTGTTTGATCTATTTCTTTGAAAAATGTCAAAGGTGTTCTTAAAGGGACTGTATTGAATCTAACCAGTAGTTTTCTTTTGGAGGGGATTGCCATTTTAATGAAGTTAATCCTAAATGAGCACAGGATGTGTCTCCATTTCCTCCTGCCTTTATTTTTATTTTGTAAAGGAGTATTTAGTTTTAGTTTTCTTTGTATAGGTCTAACCCTTTAGTTAGGCTGATCCAAAGTACTTCATTTTCTGAGGTGCAGTTGTAAATAGGATTTTTTAAATTATCTATTTACTTTTATAATTTGTATATAGGAAAGTGCTGGATTTCTGTGTCTTCATTTTGTAGCCTACCACATACTATGCATTTTTTTTCCAGAAGCTTAGAACAGTCTTTAAGATTTTCTAAATTTAGTATTAGGTCATCTGCAAATAGTGAGGACTTAATTTTTCTCTATTTGAAAATTAGTACCTTGGTAAATTTCGTTTCAGAATAAGAGAATAAAAAAGTTTGCACTTGACAAGAAATATTCTTAAAACTAGTAGCATTTTGGAATTGGTTGGAAAGAGCTGAGACAACCTCAAAGTCCCTTGTAAGTAGGAATGTATCACAAGATTAAAATTAGTAACTTGAAGCAAATTGATGGATAGGCATTGAATGGTTTTGAAGTATCTGTAATTAAACATTTTTAGGAATTTAATTTCTATAGTCTTTAGGGTAGTGGAAAGAAAGGGGAAATCAAAAAGTAAAATTTGAAATTTTTGAGGTTTGAGATAACCTGAAGAAGCTTATTTCCTATTTAAGGAGAAACATATAACTAAACTAGGAGAATTTGAGGAAAGATAGTTAAGAGAAGCTGTTGGAAACTGGGCATAGAGGATAAAACTAGGTCCAAAGTAAGTGTTGTGTGTTTATTTAAAAGATCAACATGGAGGGCTGGTGTGATAGCATAGCGTTTAGGGCATTTGCTTTACATGCTTTACATTTGCTTTACATGAGGCCATCCTAGAGACTTCTGAGTACAGAGCCGAGAGTAACACCTGAGCGCTGCCAATTGTGGGCCCCCTACCCCCAAATACCAGCATGGCATTATCATTGCTTTAGGGTAAAGGATAAGAATTAAGAATTTACATTAGTTCATTCCTAGAAAAGAGGCTTATTAATAAGTGGGACCTCTTTTTGTTGTTGTTGTTGTTGTTGTTTTGGGATATTTGAGAATATTATGTCTCTTCTCTACATACCTTATTAGTAGGAGAAGTAGGGAAGAAATATTTTCATTTGGACTATCTATATGTTGCCTTCGTTAAGAGTTGTATATAGGTAATGTTAGGTTTTAGAAATACTGATAAGAAAAAAAGGTCAATTTCTAGAGTGACTGGAGGGATAGTACAGTGGTAAGGCATACCTTGCAGTGAGACTTAACACGAGTTTAATTTCTTGCCTCCCCTATGGTCCCCTGAGAAGACCTAGGAGTAACTCCTGAGCATCACTGGGTGTGACCCAAAAACCAAAATAAATAAATATTCTTTTAGAAATTTAATGGCTTTGAGTTTGTTAAAATGAGTGATTTAGGTCAGGTTTTCTTTCTAAAACTTAATCTTGAGACTGTTTTTCTTTTGCTAATATTTAGTAGGTCTGTTCATTAATGTAATAGGTGACAGGCAGTTGGGGAAAGTGTTTTTAACAGATAGTATGTAGGAATGTTTTCTTGGTGACTTATTAGATTTGTTACACTCTTGGGTATCTTTTAGCTTAGTAGACATTAGAGAAGTCTACAAAGATACCAAGAGCAATGCAGTGTTTTTCAACAGAAGTATTGTTCTGCTCTTTGGCTTTTTCTTTGTTATTCTGTCCCTTTCCCTTCCCAGTTGCTTAGCATACCCTTCTGCAACTTCCTGCAGAATTTAACACTTTCACTTCCATGTTAACATAGACTAGAATAATAATAATAATAATAATAATAATAATAATAATAATAATAATAATAAACGATGGGTTTAGCCTAGACAGCACAACCAGAATTTTTTAAGCATCAATACTATGTTTGACTTCTGGCATAAAATATGGATAACACATGGTCCTTCTCATTAGAAACTCACTGTGGAACAGTCTTGGGAGAATATATCTAGGTTAAGTATATGTCCAAAATCTTGTTTTTTTGGTTTTTGGCCCACACCCGGCGGTGCTCAGGGGTTACTCCTGGCTGTCTGCTCAGAAATAGCTCCTGGCAGGCACGGGGGACCATATGGGACACCGGGATTTGAACCAACCACCTTAGGTCCTGGATCGGCTGCTTGCAAGGCAAACGCCGCTGTGCTTATCTCTCCGGGCCCTTATGTCCAAAATCTTACCCAGTTTTTCATTGGATAATCTTACACACACAAAAAAGACAATTTTTGTGGCAGTGGTGAGATATTACTCCTGGCAGTGCTCAGAGGACCTTAATATGGTACCAGGGAATGAACCTCAGTAGGACACATACAACATAGTACATAACCCCTGTACCTATGTCTTCTGCCCAATAAAGATTTTTGTGGGAGGATAGGGGAAAAAGGGTCTTAAGTAATACTTGGGCGAGTGGGTGTCTTCTGGTTGACAAGGTCTCAGTTTTATTCTCAAGTTGGTGGTTCAGTGTGAGGGCTCAAGGATGTGTTAAGAGTGCCCTGGGGTACTTGAAATTACCCAGGCCATTTTGGAAGTGCTGAAGCTTCTAGGAATATACTCTACAAATCTGGGGCAACCATATGGTGCTGGGGATTAGATCAGGTTTGATGTAAATACTATCTCTGCCTCAGCATACGTTTCTTGGTAGGATACTAAGCTTAATAGAACTGTTTGAAATAATTCCTTCATTGGGGCTAGCGAGATAGTACAGCAGTAGGGCATTTTTCTTGCACATGGCCTATCCAGGACGGACCTTGGTTCAATCCCTGCCATCCCATATGGTCCCCCGAGCCAGAAATGATTTCTGAGTGCATAGCCAGGAGTAACTCCTGAGTAGTCACAGGATATGGCCCAAAAAGCAAAAATAAAATAATTCCTACATTCTTAAGTTAATGAAGAATTGCTTTTTAGTTCAGCGTGCTCTGGTTTTATTTGAGTTTTGAAAGTTCTTTTTTTTTTTTTTTTTTCTATTCCTCCTTTGGTTGCTTCTTTGGCATGGGGCGTGCCCCAACCAGGACTCAAGGAATTTGGGTGTCACTTCCAATGATACACACAGTAAACAAACCAAATGGTTCAATACTAAGGCATGGCACTGTAGTTCTGCTTGGATTTAGTGATACTATACTTGTTTGCCCAGGACTGTACCAGTTATGCTGGGGGACCACTTAGTTGCTGGGTAGGACCTGGTTTCCTGTGTATACAAGGATGTGTGCCTCTGACCCATGAGCTGTCTCCCCAGATTCCCATAATCACTTTGACCTTTAAATTTTTTCTTTCCATGCATTAAAATGTGTGGCTGTATTGAAAAATATCTAAGATTTATTTATAAAATCTCTTTAGGTGCAGGGGTCCTCAAACTTTTTAAACAGGGGGCCAGTTCACTGTCTCTCAGACCATTGGAGGAGACCATTGGAGGGTCTGACTATAGTAAAAACAAAACTTATGAACGAATTCTTATGCACACTGCATATATCTTATTTTGCAATGAAGAAACAAAACAGATACAAATACAATATGTGGCCCGCGGGCCATAGTTTGAGGACCACTGGTAGAGGTTCCCAAACTTACTTGGACTACCACCCTCTAAAGAAAAAAAATAAAATTACCCAGTGCACCCCTGGAAATCTACCTTTACTTGAACAGATAGTAAGCATTCAGCTCTCCAATTCCTTCCAATGCTACTACAGTTTTCTCCCACTCACCCCTTCCTCCATTGTTTAGCATCCTCTGTAGGGGTGTTATCACCCACTTTGGAAACACTCCTTTAGATGTTTGCAGCAAACATTCATTTTCCCTTACTTTTTTAGTGTACCTTGTTGTACTGGTCCCACTCATGAACATTCTTAGAATCACACAGTTCCTGGTTCCTATGGGACTTCCTGTTTCCTCACATAAAAATAGAAAAGTATCTCAGAAAGGAAACCTGGTCAGTGTGAACTGCTTTGCAGACTTAGTGTCAGTTGTGACCTGGAATATAGTGATGCAGGTATCTGAAAACTTTAGTATTTTTGCATGTAATTTAAAAAGATGATAATTAGGAGGTTCTAATAATCATGAGAGGTGCTCAATACTTAGCCATAAACTTGTTTACATCTTTAGGGGGCTGGGGTGAGATTAAATACTGTAAATCCTTTCCTCCTTGCACTTTTTAGAGCTTTGATGTTGCTGTTTTATTTGATTTGTGTAATACGTTTTGTATCACTTTGCTTTTGGCAAGAATTAACAGTATTATTTGTTAAAAGCCAGAATTCTAAATATTCTTTAGGGTTCCTCAAGTAGTTAATTACTTTTAGTCTGTACTTTAAAGGAAAAACCTAGTTAAGGTGAAAATAATGAAAAAAAAAAGAGATAGGTACTTGTAGTAACAGTAATCAATGACAATGACGTATTTGATACTGTGAGAATTTTTATAAGATCTCTTATATCCAGTGTTCACAACTATTTAAGGTAAATTATCACGTGACAGCCTTACTTTAAAGTGGAGGAAACGACAACTTTAAGAGTGACAAAGTAAGAACAGGGTTGCTCTTTACATTTCCAAAAACACCAGTGACTGGGGCCAGAGCGATAGCACAGTGGCAAGGTGTTTGCCTTGCAGGCAGTCTACCCCGATTTGATTCCCAGCATCTTATATGGTCCCCTGAGCCTTCCAGGAGTTATTTCTGAGTATAGAGCCAAGAGTAACCCCTGAGTACTGCAGGTGTGGACCAAAAACAAACAAACAAACAAACAAACAAACAAAACAAGAACAAAACCTTACAAATTCAGAATGAGAATGCCAAGTATAGTAAACTTGAAAAGTTACTTTCCTAACTTGTTATCAGTTTGTTTTCATTTTGTTTGCATGTTTACATTCACTTTTGGTATAGTGCTCATTTAAGGAAATTCTAATTCTCATTCTTAAATGATGCTAATAGTTTTCTCTCTCTCTTTCCTTGATAGTAAAAAATCCCTTTGATGAAACATTTGGAACAATAAAAGTAAGTAAAAGATCATAATAATATTTTGTCTGATATTTTTTATGATAAAATTGTAAAATGACTTAAATAACTTTAAAGGTGTTTTTGTTATTAGGCCAAAGCAATGCATTTTCTAACTTTAAGTATTCTTTGCCTGTTACATATTTAAATCTGGCATACATTTCTCTTAAAATTAAAGTTGAACTAATGTTTAATCACTTTAATGTTCATGCTACTTCTCAGATAAAATGGCAGTGACATGTCATATGAACATATGAAGCTGATTTTACCCTTAAAACTATGACTGTTGGTTTTCTTTTTTGTTTTTGTTTTATTTTGTTTTTGTTTTTGGGTCACACCTGGCAGCGCTCAGGCGTTACTCCTGGCTTTGCATTTACAAGTTACTCCTGGCAGGCTCGAGGGACCATATGGCCATATGCCGGGAATCGAACTGGAGTCCTTCTGAGGTTGGCCTCTTATAAGGCAAACGCCCTACTACCTCTGTGCTATTGCTCCGGCCCCATGACTGTTGTCTTAAGTTGTTGAAAATCTGAGCGATTTTTGTCTTTTTTTGACCTTAATGTTGTCTTTCCGCATATTTTGGCTCATTGGCATATTATTCAACTGTCAAGAAGGTAAAGGATTTAAAAAGAGACTACTTCTTCCTTATATTATGACCCTCGGCTTTCTTTTAAAGGGATGTTATCAGTAATTTTAACCCAAATTTTGTTCATGAAAACACTTCTCACGACTCATTAAAGACACTTCAAAGAGTATTTGAATATATTTCAGCTTATAATATACAGTTGGTTAGATTCTTTTAATTACAAGAGCTAACCATTTCTATTGACATAAAAATGCTGTTTCTTGTTTTGAAAGATATTATATAAGCAGACCCATAGAATATTTTTATAGCTAGACTGAGACTATTTTCAGTAAACCTATTCTGGATGTATTTGTCTTTTAGAAAGTTGACTATCAATTAAGATTTTTGTATAATGCTGCTAACTAGCATCATAATTTGAATTTGCATCCTGAGCATTGAAAAATAGAAGACTTTTTGTGCATATTTTCACTGAGCATTGAAAAATAGAAGACTTTTTTGGGGCATATTTTCTCCAGGGGAAAACAAATTCTGAATTTTTATATAATAATTACAATAAAAGTTATGACAATATTCTTATTATATAAGGTTTTTTCTTTGTCAGGCACCATGTTAAATTTATCCATTTAGTAAGAGGTTCAATTAAAACAGTTGAAATACTATTGAAAAGAAAAATAAGGCTAGAATAGAGAAGCAGATATGACAGAATGTGACAAAATTTGGTACAGTTACACTAGAGTCCTTTGCTGTCCTCAACAAAAGCTTCCTACAAGAAAGTCTGAACCTAACTAAAATAAGACATTTACAAATAACTTATTTCAAGTTTTAAAGTTTTTTGTTTAACAAAAGGTTACTTGAAAGCATAATTTGAATTGGATTTTTTTGTAGACTTCAGGTACATTTCAAAATAGCAATAGGTACATTTCAATAGGTACAATTCAAACAATGTTTGAAAAGTATTGAAAAGTACAATAGAAAAAAACTGAACTTTTAAGTCAGTCAGAAAATAACTTAAAATTTATATACTTTTTAGATTGCTTCTACTTTAGTATATTGGTACGAAAGAAAATGTAACTAAGTCTTTATCTTATTTCTTCTGAAAATAGTTTTTATTACATTATCGTTTGTGGTAAAAAGAAATTTAGATCATAATGAATCTGATACTTGATACTCTTGAATACATTAGTGATCATTTTGAGTAGCTTGTCATTGGAAAATAAGACTTGAAAATAATTATAGTTGAGTTTTTAGGGTGCTCATATATAAATATATATCTAGTTATATATATTAGCTTATTAGTCTCTATGAATCAAAAGATGTTTAGTTACAAATTTTTAATGCACATCAAAGATGTTATCACAAGCTTCAAATATTTGGACTTAGTTTTTTGGGGGGAGAAGCGTGTGTGCACCAGCAATTCTGAAGGCGTACTCCTGGCTTTTCTCTCAGAAATCACTTCTG
This sequence comes from Suncus etruscus, assembly GCF_024139225.1. NCBI lineage: Eukaryota > Metazoa > Chordata > Mammalia > Eulipotyphla > Soricidae > Suncus > Suncus etruscus. The sequence goes on from NC_064858.1 coordinate 94,316,322, forward strand.
GCAGCTCATGGGGTACAGGGAATTGAACCCAGGTTGGGCATGTGTAAAGCAAGTGCCTACTTGACACACTATCATTCTGGCCCCTTTTAGATTTTTTTTTAAGAGGAGAGGGAATAGACATGATTAGGATATATAAAACAAAAGAGAAGTCTCTTCTTCCGACAAGGGGAGCAGCCGAATTTTAGCTACCTGAATTCCAAAACTTAATCAGACTTAGTTTCATTTTACTCAATAAGTTTGCAAGTTAGAGTAGTTTGATAGTTGTCTTTCATCTTACGTTGAGAATATTTATTGAAACTGGTAGTTTTAATTATATCAGAAATGTTTAGCTTTCAGAATCTTAACGTTCTCTCCTTTGCAGTTATTTTCATGTCTGACTTTGAGAAATCTCATGTGACACAGATTTAGATTTAGATTTAGATTTAGAGTCTGGTTGACAGAGTTGATGGAGGGGAAAAAAACCTAAAAAGGACAGTTAGAGAGGTAGTACAGAGGGCAAAACACTTTCCTTTAACCAACCTTTTTCAATTCCCAATACTACATGTGGTCTTTCCATCACCAACAAGACAAAAATGATAAATAAGAATGTGTGGTTATGTTTTTAAGCAAAAAATTAGTGAAGTAATTTATTTCAACTATTACAGAATCATGTTAGAAATTTCCTTTGAGTTCATTCCTGATTGTACTGTGCATGGCTTAAAGTCTGGTAATACTGTTGATCCCTGAGTTTAGAAAGCAGTTTAAATAATCCATTGGGAAAATGTCACTTTTCTCCGTTAATCATCTCATATAAAACCAGACTTTAGAGGTAGAATTAATACAGGATCCTTTGAGGTTTTTTTTTTTTCTAGTAATTGATTAAAGCTGCATTGATAAAATTGAATCATTCTGGGCCTGGAGAGATAGCACAGCGGCGTTTGCCTTGCAAGCAGCCGATCCAGGACCAAAGGTGGTTGGTTCGAATCCCGGTGTTCCATATGGTCCCCCGTGCCTGCCAGGAGCTATTTCTGAGCAGACAGCCAGGAGTAACCCCTGAGCAACGCTGGGTGTGGCCCAAAAGCCAAAAAAAAAAAAACAAAAAAACAATTGAATCATTCCAATCAATGCAAACTTACTTCTGTCCTTGAACACAAAGAATGAAAACAAATGAAGTTATAAAAGTACTATATTTTTAATATTTTATAACCTGAATTTATTCCTAGTTTTAGACTTTTCAGGAAGAAAGGAAATATAAGAACAGCCTTCTGATGAACTGAAATTTCTAGCAATGTGATATTATTACCTCCTTCCCCTAACCTATCCTCCCAGATTGCTTATATTGGTTTATTTTAATTATGATTGTTCTTCAGTTGGTTGTTTCATTGTTTTAGACCAGTGATCCTCAAACTTTTTAAACAGGGCCCAGTTCACTGTCCCTCAGACCTTTGGAGGGCTGAACTATAGTAAAAACAAAAACTATGAACAAATTTCTATGCACACTGCATATATATATTTTGAAGTGAAGAAACAAAACAGGAACAAATACAATATGTGGCCCACAGGCTGTAGTTTGAGGGCCACTGTTATAGACTTTGGCAGGGTGCTCAGACTATATACCATTACAATAATCCTTTATTCTAATCTATGTAGAAAATTAGTGAGTCTCTTTATTTCTCTAAATTTTAGAATGAAGTCAAATTCTTTGTCTTGGTGTATAAATACACTAAATTTCGAACTAGGTTTCTAATAGTCTACTGTTTCAAAGTAGGTCACTGGATATGTTGGAAATAAAATCCATGCTTAACATACCTTCGTAGTTTTGTTAATGCTGTTCTTACTGCTAGGAACTCTTGCAGTAGTGTTTTTCTTATGAAGCTCAGCACAGATATTTTACATAAATCATTTTCTTCTGTATACCTTGAAATTGTAATATGACGGTATTTTTGTGCAAAGAACAATTGGCATCTTATCCATTATGTCCTTTGTTTTGCAGAAAATCTTTTTAAAAATTTTTTTAAATTTAAAACCATGGTTACAAGGTTGTTTATAATACATTTTTTTATGATTGCTACAGTCATACAATGTACAACAACCTTCACCAGTGCACATTTCATGCCACCAGTGTCCCCAGTTTCCTTCTCAACCTCTCTGATGCCCTCTTCCTCCCACCCAACCCTCCCTCTGGAACAGGCATTTTACTTCTCTATCTCTCTTCCCTCCCCCCTCTCTTTCTCTCTCTGTCTCTCTCTGTCTCTGTCTCTCTCTGTCTCTGTCTCTCTCTCTCTCTCTCTCTCTCTCTCTCTCTCTCTCTCTCACACACACACACACACACACACACACACACAGAGGCATTTTACTTCTCTATCTCTCCTCCCCCTTTCTCTGTCTCTCTGTCTCTCTCTCTCTCTCACACACACACATACACACGTCACTCTCCCTCTTGCTCTCCCTTTTTTTTTTTCCTTTATGACACTGGTTTGCACTACTGTTAATGAAGGGTGTCATTTATGTGACTTTATCCACTTTTAGTGCCCAATTTTTGTCCAGAGTAAGTAGTTCCGATTGTCACTTTGATAATAGACCCTTCTTTACACTCTCTGCTTTGTGTGGCAAGCTTCCTACCAATGACTGGTCCTCCTAATCCTCATCTCTGTTGTCTCTGGATATCACCGATATCATCTGGGTAGATATTATTTTCCTTATATCCCACAGATGAGTGTTGTTATTCTTTTTGTCCCTCTGGAAATTTTGTTGTTGTTGTTGTTGAGGGGAATACCCAACGCTGTTAAGGGATATTGCTCAGAAATTGCTCTTGGCAGGCTCCGGAGGACCATATGGGATGCCAGAGATTGAACAGATTCAGGTTGGCCACATGTAAGGCAAACACCCTACAGCTGTGCTATTGCTCCTGCCCCACTCTAGAAATTCTTAATTTCTAATAGGTCTTTATTAAATTCTTTATTTAACCTTAATATTTATTAAATTTATGGAGGACTGCTTTGGAAACCTAGGATCAAAATATCAATATATAGTTGAATCAATGAATACAAAACTTGAGGACAGCCTTGAAGAAAACACTAGTAAAAGCAATCAGTGTGCATAGGATGTATTTATAGAAAGGGACTCTAAGTATTACTTTGTTGGTTGGGGAAATTTATTTCATTTAACACCTTTTATAGCAATAAATACAGTGCCAGTTTCTTGATTATCTTAAGTAAAATACTTTGATCTAATGATTTAGGTTTTTAGTTTCTTTGAACTATGGTGATCATTATTTGAATATAAAATCCCTTAACATGTTTGTAGCTTCTATGATTTTTAATTCATTTATTGTTTTTCTTTTTGAATAAGATTATTTGATAAATATTTTGGTTATATTTGATAAAAAATTTTTCTTGGAATTGTTTTCTAATACTTTCTTACAATTTTAGGAAAATGAAAAAAATCTAATGATGAACACATTATACAAGCTTCATGATCGATTGGCACAGCTTGCAGGTATTTGTTTTAATATTCATAGTTTCTAAACTACCTTTGAAAAATTAATTTACACATATAGCATATTTCATCAGTAGAGAACTATATTTTTACATTTTTGGAATATTTTTTCTTTAGAAATTTTTGTTACCTGTATGATATTGGGTATAGTTTCATATTTAATTAAAACTTTTTACCTACTTGCCATATGATTAAATGAAATATATGCATTTATATATTAATATATGCAATAGATTTTCTCTTGTATTAATAGTACTGATCAAATTGTGTAATTCTTTTAATTTTAGATTAAGATAAAAAGGACAGGGTCTGGAGAGATAGCATGGAGGTAGGGCATTTGCCTTGCTTGAAGAAGGAAGGTGGTTCGAATCCCAGCATCCCATATGGTCCCGAGCCTGCCAGGAGTGATTTCTGAGCATTGAGACAAGAGTAACCCCTGAGGGCTGCCGGGTGTGACCCAAAAACAAAAACAAAAAAAAGATAAAAGAATAGATTTTATTTTGGTGGTTGTATTGATGTCATTTCCTTGAATAAAATAAAGATTTATGATTTTTGGCTATATTAATTAAATTTATATTCTGCTCATAGTTTCTGAGAGTATTGAGTATCAGCATAGTGTAAAATAAGAAAGATTTAGATAAACTTATGAAGTAGTATCTATAGGCTATTGTAACCGCTTGTCCTTTAAATTGTTTTTATTTTAGAATAAAATTATAATCTTATAGGGATTTTTTCTATGTGATAAATCCTTTTTGAGATACTTTGTAAGTAAATGTAGAACTTCTCTGTTTGAATGAGGACATTTTGTATTTAATGGTTGCCTATTGTATTACAAATCTTAGTGAGTTTTTTCCCCCTCACTTTGGGTCCTTAACTCAGATTTGAGGCTCATAATTCTCAGTATTTATTAAAAGCTTTTTTAGTGACTTACAGTTTATCATATTCATAGCTGACATTTGCTGTAGTCCCAGAAATAGGTAAGTTTATACTAGCTAGGAATTTTTAATATTGCTATCACATGCTTATGCAGCTGTCTATATAGCATTGTTTTGTGAAGTGTGCTAGGTCAGCATTAGCTGATGCTTTTAATGATGTAGAGCAGGACTTGGCAAACTTTTTTTGTGAAGAAACTAGGTAGTAAATGTTTTAGGCTTTATGGGCTAGACTGTCACAGCTACTCAGTTTTGCAGTTATAGCATGAAAAGCTACTTTAAATTCACATATAAATGAATGAGTAGGGCTGAATTTCAATAAAACCTCATTTATAAAAATCAGTAGTAAGCCAAGTTTATTGTACAGATTTTAGTTTGCAGTGTCTGCTGTAGAATAGAATAAAATCTGAATCTGCAGAGAATCTGAATCTCTGAGGATAGATTATAAAGCTTTAAAACCCAATTTAATCAGTATTTCTTTTTTTTTCTTTAAAATGAAATATCAAGTATTTAAATGTTAATTGTTATGTATTTTTTTTAAATTTATTTAAACACCTTAATTACATACATGATTGTGTTTGGGTTTCAGTCATGTCAAGAACACCACCCATCACCAGTGCAACATTCCCATCACCAATGTCCCAAGTCTCCCTTCGCCCCACCCGACCCCCGCCTGTACTCTAGACAGGCTCTCCATTTTCCTCATACATTCTCATTATTAGGACAGTTCAAAATGTAGTTATTTCCCTAACTAAACTCATCACTCTTTGTGGTGAGCTTCCTGAGGTGAGCTGGAACTTCCAGCTCTTTTCTCTTTTGTGTCTGAAAATTATTATTACAAGGGTGTCTTTCAATTTTCTTAAAACCCATAGATGAGTGAGACCATTCTGCATTTCACCCAATACCCATCAGATAAGGGGCTAATCTCCAAAATATACAAGGCACTGACAGAACTTTACAAGAAAAAAACATCTAACCCCATCAAAAAATGGGGAGAAGAAATGAACAGACACTTTGACAAAGAAGAAATACACATGGCCAAAAGACACATGAAAAAATGTTCCACATCACTAATCATCAGGGAGATGCAAATCAAAACAACGATGAGATACCACCTCACACCCCAGAGAATGGCACACATCACAAAGAATGAGAATAAACAGTGTTGGCGGGGATGTGGAGAGAAAGGAACTCTTATCCACTGCTGGTGGGAATGCCGTCTAGTTCAACCTTTATGGAAAGCGATATGGAGATTCCTCCAAAAACTGGAAATCGAGCTCCCATACGATTCAGCTATACTACTCCTAGGAATATACCCTAGGAACACAAAAATACAATACAAAAACCCCTTCCTTACACCTATATTCATTGCAGCACTATTTACCATAGCAAGACTCTGGAAACAACCAAGATGCCCTTCAACAGACGAATGGCTAAAGAAACTGTGGTACATATACACAATGGAATATTATGCAGCTGTCAGGAGAGATGAAGTCATGAAATTTTCCTATACATGGATGTACACGGAATCTATTATGCTGAGTGAAATAATATTTATTACCCTTTTACAACCATTAAAATATGGCTGTTAGGACAAAAATAATAACTTTTGTTAAGTAATTACAGCAGCTATTAACATAATCATGTTAAATTTTTTTTTCTTTTTTCTTTTGGGGTAATAATAGGGCTTATTTCTGGCTCTATGTTCATAGCCTACTTCTTGTTGATAGTCAGGGATTGAATCTGAGCTGGTTGTGTGTAAGGCAAGCACTGTACCCACTTTGCTATTTTTCCAATCCCTAAAACAGGACAATTTTGTAAGTGAAGTTCACTTGGAAGGTATTTGATAGAAAACACTTTGGATTCTCTTATATATGATTACAAGAAAAGGAAACTGTAGTTTCTTTTTCTTTTTTTTTTTTTTTTTTGGTTTTTGGTTTTTGGGCCACACCCGGCAGTGCTCAGGGGTTATGGCTGTCTGCTCAGAAATAGCTCCTGGCAGGCATGGGGGACCATATGGGATACCGGGATTCGAACCAACCACCTTTGGTCCTGGATTGGCTGCTTGCAAGGCAAACGCCGCTGTGCTATCTCTCCGGGCTCTGTAGTTTCTAATTATATATGTAATAGAATCCCTTTGTAGAAATCAGATCCTAGCTAGAAGCTTCTATTTCCCTGTTGATCTGTGTGACAGTTTTAAGCCATGACTGCCTCTTACTAAAGATAGTTATACTTCAAAAATGTATGTCTTAAAAAAATAGTAAATTTAAATTCATTTGAAACCTTGAGTAATTAGCACTAGAAATAAAGTTGGCACAGGTCTGTGGAGGGCCTTTTCTGTGTCAGAATGAATGGATAAATAAAAGTATGACATGGTTTCTATCCTGGCTAGCAGTTTATTTAGAAATAGAAGGTATTTCCTATGATGGTCCTTATTCAGACTAAATGCATTGAAATGTTGGCATATATAAAGATCATACTACTAGAATTTTTTCTAGAAAACATAAAAGTATTTATTATCTTTATTAGTTATATATGGTCATATATACATATAATTGTGTACTTTTTAACATTGTATGGTCATTTTTTTTTGATTCACATTTATTTAAAATTAATTTCTATGCTAATCTTTACAGGAGATCATGAATGTGGAAGTTCTAGTCAGAGAACCCTTTCTGTCCAGGAAGCAGCTGCATATTTAAAAGTAAGGCTTGAAATTAGAATATTAATAGCTTTAAAGTTTATGTAACTCATCACTCACATCGTTAAAAGCTTGGACATGCTGCTGGGTTTAAGTGATCAAATAGAAAGAATTGCCAGCAATTTTCGTTTTAGAATGATAATTTTTTCAATATTTTTACACCTTTTATCCAGCTCTAGTTGTGGACTGGTGATGGTAAAGAGCCAGTTTTTAAGAATAGTTAGAATATCTAAAACAACCATGTTTTAGAATGTTTTATATGAGAGAACAAACCTTGATTTGGAAGGATACAAACAATATAGGTTGGAGAGAAGTTGTGGTAACTAACAAGAAAATTGGCAGCATACTTTAGTCTTTACTTTCATACCTTCTTCCCAAATTAATTTTATCTCAGGCCACTAAATTATCAGGTGAACTTTCTAAGGCACTGTAAGTTAGGAAGCCTTAAGTGAAAGGAGAGATAAGTTGGAAGGATAAGGTAGTTATGTGTGTTTTGATTTTAAAGAAGACTAAAGCAGGTTTTGAAAATCATACTAGGGAACTTGATGTTCATTCAGTTCCATAAAGAAAAATTTGAAAGATGTGCTTTTGGTTGACTTTTAAACTATGGCTGATAAAAGACATTAGCCTCCCTCTCTCAGCCCCCCCCCCTACATAATGAAAATATTCATGTAACATTTGACTCCCCCAAAACTTAAAATCTGCTATTAACGTTTTAATCTGTATTTTATATTATATTTTCACAATAAAGTAAACTAGAGAAAAGAAGTGCTGAGACTACTAAAAGGAAGAGAAACTAGAGAAAATACATTTATGGATTTGTATTGTGTAACGAGTACCATAAATTTATATGTGCTTACAAAATAATTCTGTGTATAGTAAACTGCTGCTTTAAACTCTTGTGCTGTTTATATTAGTTTCACTTATACTTAGAAATATCTATCTCTGGTGGATGGCATGATTTATTATGAACATCATGTCAATAGAATTTCTTCCACATCCTCTACGTCCCCTGCTTTAAAAATTTTTTTATTTGGGGCCATATTTGATGGTACTTAAAACGTACTCCTGGCTCTGCACTCAGGGATTATTAGGGTCACTCTTGGTTGTGCTCAGCCCTGTCTCTCCAGACCTCATCTTCCCTTTTGGGGAGTTTCTGAGGCACTTCCAAGTGTACTTGGGGACCAGGTGTCTCTACTAGTGATATTTGGCCTGGCGATATCACTAAAATTGGTGGTATTGTAGTATTGGTTGGTTTAGTGTTAGGGTTTAGGGATATGGAGTTTCTCAGGCTCAGTGCTGCTTTGAGGGCCACCAGATGTAATTACACCCAGTGGTTCTCATGGGGCTATATGGTTCTAGGGGTTGAACTTGGAGCCTCAGGCATGCAAGGTTTGTGTTCACACTCTTTAAGTTCCCTGTATGACCTCTTCCTCCTTTTTGGTAAAAAAAACAAACATGACCTGAGATTTGCCTTACTAACAACTTTTTTGTAATACAGTATTTGTCGTTATGTTTTGTATAACAGGTCTCTAGAACCCTTTCATCTTCCCTGACTATATCCTTGTACTTACTGCATAATAACTCATGTCTGTATCTCTATACCTATTGCATAGTAACTGCTTCTATGAGTTTGGCTACAGTAATTCCTTATATAAATTTAATTGTGCAGTATTTATCTTTCTGTTTTATCTTCTTTTTTTTTGGGGGGGGGGAAGCGGTCACCTGGAAAAACTCAGGAGATAATCCTGGTTCTGCATTGAGGAATTACACCTGGTAGTGCTCAGGAGGACCATATGGGATGCTGGGGATCAAAACTGAATTGGCAGTGTGCAAGCCAGGCACTCTACCCACTGTACTATTATTCCAACCTCCAGTTTTCTTCTTTCTTTAAATGAGTTTTATTTAGCATAATGTCCTCAAGCCTCAACCATAGTATAACACAGCATTTCTTTCCTTTTTGGGTTTTGGGCCACACTCAGCAGTATTTCCCTCCCCCCTTTTATTTTGAAGTGGGGGGTGGGGTTTGCACACCTGGTGGCTCTCGGGTTACTCCTGGCTCCGTCCTCAGAAATCACTCCTGGTAGGCATGGGGGGACCATATGAGATGCTGGGAATCAAACCGGGGTCAGTCCGGGATTGAACCCATGCAAGGCAAATGACTACTGCTGTGCTATCGCTCCTGCACCTCCAGTAGTATTTTTTAAAGTGTTTTCAGCAGAAAATTCCTTAGAAATGGGATTGCAAAATTGTCTTGTTATTTTTAAGATTTTTGAGGATCATTTGTATTGGTTTTCATAGCAAGTGTACCATTTTTCATTTCTACCAACACTGCAGAAGATTTCCCTTTTTGTTTACATATTTGTTATATGAAATTACATCAGTGAACATTTCTATATTTTTAGAAAAAAACAGTTTTCTGTTGAGTATCTTATTAGCTATAGAATTTTTATGTTTTTTCTTTTATAATTTATTTAAGCACCATGGATACATATTTGTTCATGATTGTTTCAGTCATACAGTGTATACCAACCTTCACCAGTGCATGTTTCCCTGCCACCAGTGTCCCCAAGTTTCCTCTGATGTACCCCCTGCCTGCCTCTGCTGCAGACATGTTACTTCTCTCTGTTCATTTCTTTTTCTCTTTGTCTCTCCCCATCTTCTTTCTGTTTTTCTCTCTCTCCTTCCCTCTTGCTCACCCTTTTTGACACTATGTTTGGCACTATGTTAATGAAAGGGTACTATGTATATCACTGCATCCCCTTTCAGCACCCAGTTTTTGTGCAGAGTGATCAATTCCAACTATATAATATGTTGTTGACATAATGAACCCTTCTCTACCCTAGCTGCATTCACCATTCTTTGTGGCAAACTTTCTACTATGGTCTGGTCCTCCTGGTCCTCATCTGTTTTTTCTTTGGACATTACTACCATACTATCTTTCTTTTTCTTATATCCCACAAATAAGTATGATTATTCTGTCTGTCTCTTTGTTTCTGACTCATTTCACACAGCATAATACTCTCCATATCCATCCAAGTGTAAATTTCATGACTTCATTTTTCCTAATAGCTGTGTAGTATTCCATTGTGTAGATGTACTACAATTTCTATAGCCACTCATCTGTTGTTGGACGCCTGGGTTGTTACAAGTTTTTGGCTAATTAAATAGTGCTGTAATGAACATAGGAATTCAGAGTTTTTATCATTAATGGGTACTGGACCTTATCAAATGCTTTTCTGCATTATTGATATGATCATATGACTTCCTTTTCCTTTTATTGATACAGTATATTATAATGATGACTTGCATGTGTTAAACCATCCTTGCATTCTGGAATGAATCTTATTTGGTTATCATGTATTATAGCCTTCTTGATGAGCTTTTGGATTCTATTTACTAGTATTATGTTGAGGAGTTTTGCATCTGTGTTCATCAGGTATATTGGCCTGTAGTTCTTTCTTGGTGGTGTGTCTGTCTACTTTTGGTATTAGGGTGTTGTTAGCTTCATAGAAACTATTTGATAGTGTTTTTAGTTTTTCAGTTTACTGGAAGAGCCTGCAAAGGATTGGCAGTAGGTCCTCTTCAAAGGTTTAAAAGAATTCACTAGTAAATACATCTGGAACTGGTGGGTTTTTTTTTGGGGGGGGGGGGCTTTTGATTACCATTTCATTTCCTAAATAGTGATAGATTTGTTCAGATTATTTTGTTCCAGATTATCTTAGTTATCCAGTAATCTTGAAAGGCTATAGGAATTCAAAATTCTATCCATTTCTTTTTGTTTTGTGGCATAAAGATTCTCAAAGAAATCTCTGATTACCTTTTTAATTTTTTTGTTATCTGTAATGACATCCTCCTTTTCATTTCTAATTCAGTTTATTAAGTTTACGTTTCTCCTCTTTTGTGATTCTTGCTAGTGGTTTATCAGTCTTATTTTTTTCAAAGAATTAACTTTGATTTCACTGATATTTTGGATTATATTTTTGGTTTTTAATTCATTAATTTCTCTTTAAGTTTTATTTCCTACTTAAGTTTTATTTCCTACTGCCTGCCTTCTTTTGACTGATTTTGCTAATCTGTTTCTAATTTCTTAAGCTGTGCCATTAAGTTATTTATGTAGGCCTTTTCTTTCTTCTTGATAAATGCTTGCAAAACTATAAATTATCCTCGTAATATGGCTTTTGCTTTGTCTCACTAATTTCATGTCTTAATTCTCATTTGTTTCCAGCAATCTTTTGATTTCATCTTTGACTCACTGGTTGGTTGTTCAGAAGTGAGTGGTTTTAATTTACCAGATGTTAAGTTTATTTCCCTGTGTCTGTCTGTAATTCACTTTTTTTTTTGGAGTGCATTGTGGTTGGTGAAGATAGTTGATACAATTTCTATCCTTGATTTTATGGGGATATATCTTATGCCCAGGATGTGGTCTATTTTGGAGCATGTCCCATGTGCATTGGAGAAGAATGTGCCCAGCCTTTGAGGGATGAAAAGTCCTATATATTATATTCATATAATACATATTATATCTACTGAGACACTCTTCCATTTCTTCCTTCAAAACCTTTTTAGTTATATCATTTTTAGTTTTAGCCTGGTTGATCTGTCAAGAGGTGAAGGACTGTGTTGAAGTTTCATTTTGTTTGTTTGTTTGTTTGTTTGTTTTTGGGTCACACCCAGCAGTACTCAGGGATCGCTCCTGGCAGGCTTGGGAGCCTGCCATTATGGGATGCCCGGATTCCAGTCATATCCTTCTGCATTAAGGCAAACGCCCTACATCCATGCTATGTGTTACTAGTGACGTCTTCAAGTCTATTAGCTGTTGTTTTAAGTATTTTGCTGGCCCCTCATGGGGTGCATATATGTTTAGGAATGTGTGCATGTCCCTTGATTATCATATAATGTCCCTCTCTGTTTCTTATAACCTAGCCTGAAGTCTGTTGTTCATATTAGTATAGCAATCCCGATCTTTTTTAATGAGTTATTTGCTTGAAGAATTGTCCTCCAACCTTTGTCTCTGTATTTGCATTGACTATTCAGGTATGTTTCTTGCAGGCAGCAAAATGTTGGATTCAATTTTCAGATTCGTTTTGCCTCTCTGTGTCTCTTAATTGGTGCATTTAGTCCATTGACATTGAGATAGATTATTTTCAAGGGATTTTCTATCATCTCTTTGTAGGAGTTCAGTCTGTCTTGCTTTAAAGTAGACTAGACCCTTCAATATTTTTAAGATTGGTTTTGAGACTGTAAAGTTTGTGAGCTGTTGTTTTTCTGTGAAGCTCTGTATCCTTCCTTCAAACCTGAATGATAGTCTGCCGGGGTGAAGTTTTGTTGGCAAGGTATTGAGTTTTGTCACAATATCCCACGCCTTTTGAGCATGGAAGATTGCTTATAATAAATCTGCTGTAATTCTTAAGCATTCTTCTTTGTATATAATTTCCCTTTTTAATCTTGCTGCCTTTAATCTGTTTCTACCTGTAGTCTTCATCATTTTGTTTAGGATATGTCTGGGATGCTTTTATTTGGCTCTCTTTTAGTTGGTACTCTTGGGTGTCCAGGATGTGGATGTATGCATTCATCAGTTCTGGAAACTTTACCCAATAATGTACTTGAATGTTGATTCTTGATGGGATTTTCTTTCTGGGTTTTTGGGACACCAATAATTCTTGTTATTTCTATTGAATTTATCACAGTTTAATTGCTGTCTGTTTATTTTGAAGATTTTTCCCATCTTCTGTTTATTTAAAGTTCTTTTCCAACCTCTTGTTTTATGGTTGTTGCTATGCAGCTCACACTCCAGCTCACTAAACCTGTCTTACATAGCTATTACAGACACTCTTCGCTTAACGACCAAATTTCATTTCAAAGACTTGGTCATTAAGCGAGGAACTACATGTACTGTATACAGTATATATATAGTACTTGACAATACAGTATTCTAATAAGTAAAATAATGAGAAAGATCAAACTGAAAACTTCCACTTGTTTTAATTTGCATAGGTTGTGTAATTTACACAGAGTACTGCAATGTATTACAGAACATAAAGTTAGTAGAGTAGGTACATTAAAGCACCAAAAACCACAGTGTTGTACTATAGAGTGTACCAGATGGAAAAAGGATATTTAAAATAATATAACATAACGGTGAAGAGATGTTCATAAGTGCGAGCAGTCGCTAAACAAGGTAGGTCGTTAAGTGAGGAGTATATGTACTCTGTTGGTGAGTCCCATGAATTTTTCATTTCTCCTACAAATTATTTCAGTCCTGTTACTTCTTTTTTTTTTTTTGGGTGGGGGTGTTTGGATCACACCTGGCGGCACTCAGATAAAAAGCCATGTGATACATTTGGGTGTCTCAGTAAAAGTTCCTGAACTTTTTTGTTTCTGTTTATTATATAGGTGTGACTCTTAACTAATACCTGTCATAGTTGTTGGTAGATGTTGTTAAGTCACTGCTTGATTGTTATTGTAGCATCTCAGGAAGCACCCGATCCCCTTTTTCCCTTGTGTTTTCTAATTAACTCAGTATCACTTTGGAAGTTGTTTCTAATAACATGTTAAAGGATTTCTCTCTTGACTTGTTCTTTCTCTTCATGTTCAGTTTTGACCTAGATGGGAACATTAATGTCAAAATTGTGAATAATTTTGTGGGATAGTTTAAGAAATTAGAGTCTTAGGCTAAAGAAATCACTCAAAGGGCAGAGCATGGAGACCCATGTTTGATCTCTAAGCACTTAAGGTTTCCTAGAGTGACACCTACCCCCAGGAGTATCCCCTGGACACCAGCTAGATGTGGCGCCAAAACAAAAACTAAAAAACAATCAGGGTTTGTGTTTGCTAATCAATTCTGGAACATTTCTTAAGAATTTAAGAGAGTCAATTTGGGGGATGCTGCATTTTAAGCACTGGGGTAGATAGGATGGGATTTGGGGGACAGGATAGGAAGAAATTGAGGAAGGGTTAGGGTTAGAGTGAAAGACTTAACTTTTTCTCTACCTCTTTTAGCCTACTTTGATTGTAACTGAATCATAAGATAGATGAAAATAACACAGAATCAGAAGTTCTTTTGGAGTCTGAGCCAGCAACAGTAGGGATATGATGATTAGTTTTACTAAAGATGCATCAAGGAAATTACTAAAAGCTTTTTATAAAAGATTATGAATTATTTTCATTTTATTTCTCAACATTTCAAGTCAAGCTGTTTTATGTAGAAATGGTAATGCATATATACATTTAACTATATGTGTGTTTGGACAACCTTTTCATTTTAGAATCCCATCTCAGAATTTCATATGCATTGAAATCAGGTATGACATGTGACCAGTAGAGATTCAGTTAGCATTGTGGCAAAAACAAAAACAAAAAAAAAACAAACAAAAAAAAACACACACAACCACCATGAAACAGGAATTTTTGATCAAATAAAGCTTTGAAGTGCTCCTTTTAATAATGCTTTTGCTCCCTCTTTGACAGCAACTTGTGTTCTTAATTCGTGTGGAAAACAAAAAAGGAAGCATTCCAAATTTAACTTCTAAGGATAACTACCATTTTATTCAGTTTTTCTGAATCTTTCCCTTCAAACGACTATGTATCACTATAAATGTTACAAATTTCTTTTTGTAAATATATTTGCTTTTCTCAAAAATAAAAAGTGTCATGGAATTGCCTTGTATACTACCAACCCAGGTTTGATCCCAGACACCACCTGGTTCCCTGAGCCTTCCAATAGTAAGCCCTGAGCACAGCTGTGTGTGGCCCCCCCATGTTGTTTTTAATTTATTATGACTAATCTCCCATCAATGAACAGGTTTGAAAAAATAGGAAAAATGCTGGAAATTATTTCTTTATATTACTTTGTTTTTATTGATGAAAACACTTTGGTCTTTGCAGATAGTATTTGATTTTTTAATATTTTCTTAAGGAAGACTCCTAGAGAATATATTACTGACAAAGCATGCATTTTTGTTAATGGTTTTTATTATGTTGACAAATTGTAATTTGGAACAAGTTTTAGTTTTTTATTTGTCAAGACAGTTAGGCTTTTGCATTCAGAATGAATGCACTTAGAACTTAAACTATTACATGATACAAAGAATTTGTGGAACTCCTATAGGTATGAGCTATTTTTTTCTCTAACAGTTTTAAGCATGTTATTGATTCATATAGAGAAATGAATAATTAAAATTAAGTCTATAAGTTTCTTTTCCTACACTTTACTTTTCACTTCCATTTGAATTTTACACTTTAAATTTCAAAGGAAATTTAAATAGACATTAATTAATTTCAGTAGTTTTCTAATTTGCCCGATATCTTCTTCCTTTTTTTTTTTTTTTTTTAAATCTAAGCACCACGATTACAGACATGTATGTAGTTGGGTTTCAGTCATAAAAAGAACACCCCCTTCACCAGTGCAACATTCCCACCACCAATGCTCCCCATCTACTTCTTCCCCCTCCCCTTGCATTCTACTTCTCTCACTCATTAACATGTCTGGATGTATTCTTGAGCTTTGTGTCTATTTTTGTGATTGAATGCTTTTGAAATGTTTAGGGGTCCCTCTAGTGGAACATTTAGGGAATGCCTAACATTTTCTTGAGAAGGCTTAATTTTTGTGAAGTGGTATATTATATTTTTATGTTAGTGTATTATAACTTTTTCATAGAATGGTGTAGTGTTCACTCTATATTTTTCTAAGCTTCTTTCTAAATGTTTTAAACCTTTTATATAGTGAAAATGTTTAAGATCATTTTCTTGCCATCCTTTTGTTGTGATTTCATACTTGGTTGTGATCTACTGGGGATTGGAGTTGTGCTGTAATCAAAAGGCCAGACTTGTAGCCTTACACGTACAAAGTAGGTTCCTAGTTAAACCATGTCCCTTGCCTCTGTTCAGGTTTTCTAGGAAAATTATAGATTATGCCAGAGTGAGTACTAACTGGCACAGGCACTTATTTTTCTTGCACATGCTTGACCTGAGTTTAATCTCTGGCACCTAATGTGGTTTCCTGAGTGCCACCTATGCGAGTCCTAGGTTCTAAGCCAGAAGTAAGACTTGAGCACAGATAAGTGTGCCTAAAAAGCAAACTACTGCCATTAATGATAATAGTAGAGAAGATAGCTGTAAATGTGTAAAATTATGGGATGTGGCAGACTTTTATGGCCTAATTAATCTATTAATGAAATTATGTCCTTTTTAGAATAGTATTCTTAGGAGTGGAATGTAGATGAAATTTAATAGTATATTTAGCTACTACAATTTAGTACTTTCTGCAAGTTACCTATAATTAATTTCATAGTGCCCTAGCAAAGTAGGTGGTTATCAGATCAGCTTTTGTTGTTGGTGGTGGTGGTGTTTTTTTGCCACACCCGGTGATGCACAGGGGTTACTTCTGGCTATGTGCTCAGAAATCGCTCCTGGCTTGAGGGACCGTATGGGACAACTGGGGATCGAATTGTGGTTCATCCTAGGTAGTGCCAACAAGGCAGACGCTTTACCACTTGAGCCACTTTTCCAGCCCCCATGTCAACTTTAAAGTACTTAAAGATCAGAGGGGTTTAATGACTGTCAACTATATAGATATTAATAGGGATCTATCATAAGTTAGTACTGAGCATAGAATCAAAGTACTATCTACACTACCCGTACTGTTGTGTTTTAGTTGAAAGGACAGAATTCATAACACTTATCTCCAAGTATTGCTTAGACCAGGGGCTGTTGTGAGTAAGGTTCAGGAGCTGAAAAATTATTAAAGTAGATGTATCTATATGCGTTAGCATATTTTTCTTTCAATAAAATTATATATATAGCTAGTCAATATTGGGCCTATGATATGTTTCCAGACCTGCTTTATTCAAGGAATATGTTCTTTTTATTATTTCTGAAGACAAGAGATCAAGTTCCTACGAAATCATCATGCATTAAGTCATATTCACTATTGTTGTAATGATTTTTAATTTACATATATATTTTTTTGGGGGGGGCACACCCGGCAGTGCTCAGGAGTTATTCCTGGCTGTCTGCTCAGAAATAGTTCCTGGCAGGCACAGGGGACCATATGGGACACCGGGATTTGAACCAACCACCTTTGGTCCTGGATCAGCTGCTTGCGAGGCAAACGCCGCTGTGCTATCTCTCCGGGCCCTAATTTACATATTTTTATTTATATAATACTACAGAACTTAAGTGCTATAACTTCTTTACCTTTCTGTATGTGTATAAGACTTACCGTAAGGTCTCGTGTCATCTCACTAGCCTACGATTTCTGCCTTTCTCCCCTTTCACTAGGTTCCACTGTAATTTTCTTTCCTAAGTCTTAAGAGTTATTTTGATTGTTATTTGCCATTCTTTGCTTTAGTTATTAAGTTATACACATGATGAAACCATATGGTAATTACCTTTTGCTTTTTTTTTTTGTTTCATCTATTTAATTATATCAGATTCTTTCCATTTGTCCCCAAATTTGTTCCAAAAATTCCATCTGTTTTGGGGAGAACGAGGCAACATCTGTCAGTGCTCTTCTCTGTGTCTTCAAGATTCATTCCTACTGGTGCTCAGGGAACCATCTAAAGTGCTGGGAATCAAACCTGGAGAGATTTTTTGCTAAGCAAGCATCTTAACCCTGTACTGTCTTTTGACCCCTCTTTGGCCCATTCTCTGAGTACTTCTCCATGTTGTTGAATTGTGTAGATTATTCTTGTATTTTTTGGATATCAACCTCTTGAGAAAGTATGATGGACAAAAGTCTTATCCCAATTTCTGCCTTGCTGCTTAGGTTAGTGGTAATTTGTTTTACTCTGTGGAAAAGCTGATACAATTCTTTTTAGCTGTTTTTCCTGTTTTCTTTGTTAACTGAGTTGAGTTTTCAGGTGCATTTTTAAGGTCAGATATTTATGCTTTCTTCCTGTGATTTTAGATCTACTGTCCAAGACTTTAAATCATTTTGAGTACAGTGTTACAGCGATCTAGCTTTTTTTATGAGAATAGTGAGTATCTTTTAAAGATACTGTAAATTTTGTTTATTTTTTCAAATAAATTATTTAAGCACCATGCTTACAAAATCGTTCATACTTGAGTTTCAGTCACAGAATGTACATCACCCTTCACTAGTGTACCTTTCCCAACACCAAAGTCTTGGGTTCCCCTCCCGTCCTCCTCTCACCCATCTGTCTCTGGGCCAGGCATTTTGCTCCCCCTGTCTCTCTCTTTCTCTTTTGATAGATTTGGTTTGCATTATTCTTAATAAAAGGATACCATGTATGTCACTTTATCCCCCTTCAGCACCTAGTTCTGTCCAGCATGATAAGTTCCAACTATTTTCTCATAATGGACTTTTCTCTAACTGCACTCACTGCTCTTGTGGCAAGCTTCCTACCTGGGACTGGTCCTCCTGTCCTCATCACCCTTGTCTCTGTGTGTTATTACAATACTGTCTTTTTCTTTTTTTAGTTTTTGGGCCATACTGGTGACGCTCAGGGGTTACTCCTGGTTATGTGCTGAGAAATCGCTCCTGGCTTGGGGGACCATATGGGACGCCGGGGGATCGAATTGCAGCCCATCCTAGGCTGGCTTGGTCAAGGCAGACACCTTACCGCTTGTGCCACCACTCCGGCCCCTCTTTTTATTTTCCTTAAAACCCATAGAAGGGACTATTCTGTGTCTGACTTATTTCAGCATATACTTATACTTCGCATAATAGTTTTCATTTCCATTAATGTATAGGAAAATTTCATGATTCATCTCTCCTGATGGCTGCATAGTATTCCATTGTGTATATATACCACAGTTTCTTTAGCCACTCATCTGTTGTCTGGCATCTGGATAATTTCCAGAGTCTGGCTATTGTAAATAGCTCTGCAATGAATATAGGTGTGAGGACGGCATTTTGGTATTGTGTTTCTAAGGTATATCCCTAGGGGTGGTATAGCTGGATCATATGGGAACTCAATTTCTAGTTTTTGAATAATATCCATATTGTGTCCCAGAAAGGCTGGACTAGGTGTCATTCCAATTTCTTTTGTAGGTAGTTCTCCAGTTTTCCTAGAACTGTTTGTTGAAAAGGGTACTGTATAAATGTAACTATATTTGTCAGATTAGAATTTCATATATGTATGTGGGTTTATTTCTGAACACTCCGTTGACCTGTTTTTGTTTCTAATTACTGTTTTAAGCTGTTACATTTGTAGCATAACTGATGGGGGAACATAGTACCCCTCTGAATTGCTTTGGCTAGTTGGAGTCTTTGGCTCCATATTTATTTAGAATTAGGGCTTGTGAGAGAACAGCAAGTAGGGCACTTGCCTTGCACTCATTACAAAAGGGCTGGCTGGGGGGACATGTACATCAATAAGAAATCACACTCCTAAACATATATGCACTGATGAGGAGCCAGCAAAATTCTTAAAACAACTGCTAAATAGACTTGAAGAAAGACATCAGTAGCAACATCATAATAATGGGAGACTTCAACACCATCCTGTCACTCTTGATAGTTCAAGCAGGCTAAAACTAAAAAGAAAATATTGGCTTTGAAGGAAGAAATGGAAGAGTGACTTAATATATATGTGTGTTATATATATGTGTGTGCATTTTTGTGTGTGTGTGTATATATATATATATATATATATATATCTTCCAAGTATTTTATCATGCGTTACCCAAAAGTCACAGTATTAGCATTTTTGAATATGACGGAACTATCAAGTTTACAGTTACAGATACATATTCTACTTTTCGGTTCAAAGTTTGAGTTTTATCATTGGCAGTAGCACAGTCAGTTTTTCTTAATTTTACAGTCCTCATACACATTTTGAAAAAATAGTTATGAAGCAGGAAGTCTAATAGTTTGTCATTTGTTCAGCTTAAACTAGTATTCCATTAAGAAAAGAGAGGGGAAATCACTTTTATCACAATCATGCATTTAAAAAAACACCAAACTATAAATGTAAGGCTTAAGAGATAGCATAATAGTCTATACCCATTCCCAGCATCACATTCCTTTACAACTCTAAAGGCTGTACAGCTACTCCCATTCCAACTTTAGGACCTCCTATTTTGTCCCCACAGTGAACCATCTCATCTAAATTATTTGGCTGAGTATCTTGAGACACTATTTCAAGGATCCCAATGATTACTATTTGGGAGGCACCAAATAAAATAATTGAATCAACAAAAAGAATCTCCAGATATGTAAATTTTGGGGGGATGACTTCAAATATGTAAATGTTTTTAATAGCAACACTTAAAATCAGGGGTCTCAAACTCAATTTATCTGGGGGCCGCAGGAGGCAAAGTCGGGGTGATCCTTGAGTACAAAGTCAGTAGTAAGCCTTGAACATTGGGGGTTGTGACCCAAACAACTAAAACAAAACAAAACAAAACAAAAAGATTCCTCTAGGGCAGGGCCACAAAATGTTGTACGGAGGGCTGTTTGCGGCCCTCGCTGCGAGTTTGAGACCCCTGCTTAAAATGCTTTACATATAAATTTTATTTCTTATATTTAATATGTCATAATGTATGCTTTGTCATATAATGTATGCTTTTTATAGAACAGCTCACAAAGAAATAAATGAATATGAATTTATTTTTTATATATTTTATTAGGATTTAGGTCCTGAATATAAAGATATATTTAACACCTCATTGCAATGGATTTTGGAAAATGGAAAAGATGTGGGGATAAGGTAAAGTATTTGATTTCCCCCTATTTTCAGTCTAAGTCTTATTGGTAATTCAATTCTGAATGCTCTCCTTTAATTATTTTTAAATAGGTGTGTTGGTAATGGACCTGAGGAAGAACTGACAAATATAACTCACGTGCAATTTTTGCAATCCACAAGACCACAGATGTCTTTCTGGTGTCGTTTCCGACGTGCTTTTATTACTGTCACCCATAGGTTGTTATTATTATGTTTAGGTAAGTCTTTGGGATGAGAAAGGACTACTAGTGTAAAATCTTTATGTCTGTATGATGCTAGATGCCAGTGCTGAGAATTTACTTCTAAAGTGGTTGTTACTATAATCACATTCAAAAGTCTTCACTAACCTGAATAATGAGATTTTTTAATATTATCAGTATCAATTTAAGGGCTTAAAGAACAATGCTATAAGAGAAGGCAGGAAAAAGAACAACAAAAGTCAGTGGAAAAGCAAGTAGTATATAAAAAATCTGCTTAATTAAATAGAACCAAAAATAGTGAAGGTTGAGCTTCTTTTTTACCTTTTTTTGTATTTTGGGGTTTTGGGGTTTGTGTATTATTAGGTGGTTCAGGAGATCAAATGTGTATGTATGCTAAGTATGTGCTTAATCTGTTGAATTATCTTTCTGGCCCCAAACTTTGTTTTAAAGTAATAGATCGTATTACAAGTTTAAGTTATTTTAAAATAGCAGTAAATGATGAATTAAAAATTGAGAGGGAGCAGAGCAATAGCACAATGGGTAGGGCACTTGCCTTGCAGGCAGTTGACCCAGATTTGATTTCAGCATCCCATTTGGTCCCTCAAACACCACCAGGAATAAACCAAGAGCATCATCAGGTGTAGCACCAAAACAAATTCCCCCCCAAAAATGTAATTGAGAGTCCTAGGTATTATCTATTTTTAAAGATAATGGGATACTTTGTTGGATTTTTTTTAATAGTATTTAGGAACTGGAGAGGTACTATAATGGTCAAGGTGCTTGTTGTGCACAAAGCTGACCTAGGTTTCATCCCTGATACGCTTTGTAATCTCCTGAGCTCTGTTAAGAAAGATCTTTGAGTGCAGAGTCAAAAGTAAACACTGAACACTTGAGGGTGTGACCCCAAAACAATAACAGAATAGCATTTAAATGTTATATTGTCAGTTTACTGAAAGAAGTTTTTTGTTTGTTTGTTTGGTTTTTGGGCACACCTGGTGGCCCTCAGGGGACCGTATGGGACACAGGGGATCAAACTCAGGTCTGTCCTGAGTCAGCCGCTTGCAAGGCAGATGCCCTATATGGCTCCAGCCCCTGAGCCCGACACCATGATGTTCAGGGTTACTGTGCTAAGGAATTACTCCCAGTAGTGCTTTGGGTATCAAACTTGGCAAATACAGTACCTGCGATACTCTTGCTCTGGCTCCTAACTTACTTAACTGTTAAAACACTTCATTCTATTCTATTACGATAGTTAAACACTGGAGGAACTCATATGTTATCCTTTTTTGTTGTTAATATAATTTTTAATTTGACTGCCTAGTAAATTCAAATTGTTATTGAATGCTATTGTCCACAATTTATAAAACACAGACTCTTAATATTGCAGGTGTAATAATGGTTTGTGTCGTTCTGCGTTACATGAAGTATCGCTGGACAAAAGAGGAAGAAGAAACAAGACAGATGTATGATATGGTGGTAAAGATTATAGGTATAGTGTTTGTGAAGTATATGCTTATTAATGTATTATGTGATAAACTGCAACGTAATGTCCAGTGATTGATTGATTTGTAAGTTTTTGTGATTTATTTTCAGATGTTTTACGAAGCCATAATGAGGCTTGCCAGGAAAATAAAGATTTACAACCTTACATGCCTATTCCACATGTTCAAGATTCCTTAATACAACCTCCTGACAGGTGTGTTCTAAGTATTGAGTTGAAGTGATGATATTTATATTGATAGTTACAACCCTTCTCAACTATATTGTTTTGCTCTATAAACATCATATGTGTACTTCATAGGTTTTCTTTCTAAAATCTCTTTTTTGGGAATGGAGGGAGGAGAGTTGGGGTCACAACTGGCATTGCTCAGGATTTACTCCTGACTCTACATTTAGGAATTACCCCTGTGGCGCTCAGGGTTAATTACCCCTGCTTATGGACTGCCTGGAATCAAACCCCAGAGTGTCACATGCAAGGCAAATGCCCTACCCACTGTACTATTACTCCAGCCTCATCTTACTAAAATTTCTTGGTTTTTGAGTAGCATAACAAAAAATTTTTAGATACTCCCATTTCTGTGCATTTTAAATTTTTTCTAGTCTCTACCTTATTAATAATTTTATTTTGGTATAAAAATACATATATACAACAGTCACTGAATATTTTACCAATAACATTTTTAGTGATTTTTTTTTTGGGGGGGGGGTCATACCCGGCAGCACTCCTGTCTCTATGCTCAGAAATCGCTCCTGGCATGCAAGGCAAACACCCTACCTCCATGCTATCTCTCCGGCCCGACATTTTTAGTGATTTTAAAATAAGACACTTGAAAAGTAACTTTTAAAAGGTGAGAATAAAACGATATTCTTAATCCTAACAACACATCAGAATCACAAATGAAGTTTTTGGAAGGATAAAATTCTGATGTCATGTTCTGCTTCTAGATAATGAAAATGAACAATTCTGATGTTCAAGTATCTAGATTTATTTTGAAAAGAAAAATCCTGGGGGCAAGTGCTCTACGCACTTGCCTTGCACATAGCCAATCCAGCTCCAATCCCCAGCTCCCTTTATGGTTCCCCAAGAAGTTAATCTTGTGATAATTGCCAGGGTGGCTAAACCACGTGCCCCCAAAAACCAGCTCAATCAGACCTATGAGCAATGAAGAGATCCTCCAGAATTAACAATAACTGCTACATTAAATTACAGATATTTAGAAAAGAAAAACCAGTGTCATAGTATCTTTGTTATTTTGTTTTCCTGATAGGAATTATCCTTTTGTTTATATGATAGGAAGAAAATGAAGAAAGTCTGGGATAGAGCTGTTGACTTTCTTGCTGCTAATGAGTCTAGAGTTCGCACAGAAACACGAAGAATAGGTGGTGCAGATTTTCTGGTTTGGCGGTGGATCCAGCCTTCGGCATCCTGCGACAAAATATTAGTCATACCCTCTAAAGTATGGCAAGGCCAAGGTATGTTTTTTAAGTAGATGTCAAACTCTTTATAAAATTTTATTTTCTTAATCCTATGCCTACCAAGTATTTATTATGTAATTTCTCAGTTTATTTCAACATGTCTCATTTAATCTGTAACTGGGGTAGTATTGCTTCAATTTTTCCTCTACTTTTTGACATTTGTGTGAAGGTATTTTCAAACAATAAAAGCTATAAAAATAGGAGCCAGAGTGATGATAGCATAGCGGTAGAGCATTTACTTGCCTTATACATTTCTGAGCTGGGTTTGATCCCATATAAACCCCAAGCACAACCAAGAGTGATTCCTTAGTGCAGAGCCAGGAGTAATCTTTGAGCATCGCCAGGTATGGCCCCAAAACAAAACAAAATGAAAGCTATAAAAATCATTTTATTTAAATTTTTTAGAACTGCAAACTCATAAATGCTTGAGTAAAATAAGTAATACAAATGAAAGGTGTATAAAGGCAAAATTCTATCTTTTAGATGAGATCAGAATTAGCTTCTTATATATCCTTCTGCTTTTCTCTTTGCTAATATAAACAGAAGTATTTTGTCTTTCCTGTTACATTTTCTTCGTTTTTATTTTTTACTTAGCAAAACAGTTTTGAGTGTTATAGGTATTCCCCTAACTGTTATGTATATAAGATTCAGTTCATTTTTTTACATACATATAAAGAACATATTTAACTAGAATAGTAACTATTTTGGGAGATCAGACCCTTTGGTGGGTGCTTAAGGACCATACCTAGTGATGCTCAGGGGACCATAAAATATGGCACTGGGAATTCAGAGTCAAGACCTTAGCTGTATATTAGGCAGGTACCTTAATCGTTGTACTTTCTCAACGACTTAGAGTCCTAACTTTTTTTTTTTAATTTAAATCATTGTGATTTACAAAGTTCTTCATAGTTGGGTTTCAGACATATAGCGTTTCAGGATCAATCCCATCACCAGTGTCAGCCTCCCTATACCAGTGTTCCCATAGGTCATCCCATGCTACCAACCCTTATCCCCCAGTTCGCCAGCTTTTTATTTTGGTTGTTAGAGATTGGGTCTCATGTTTTCATTGTTATTGACTCTGGCTTGGATATTTAGTTCTGTGCTTTCTTTCTTTTTTCTTTTCTTGGCCCTCCAATCAGTTCTGTGTTTTCTTAATACTGCCAATGCACCTAAGAGCTCTTGATCCCTGTCCTCCATCCTTTAATATTTGTGTTTCTCCTCTTTCATTCAATTTCTTTCCTTCTCACTATGTAACTCCCATTGAACATTGTATTTCTTCATGCAATTATTCTAAATATCCCATATAAACAATGCCATCTTGTATTTATCCTTCTTCTGGCTTACTTCACTTAAAATATTATCTTCCAGTTCCATTTATGTTGCAGCAAATTGCATGATTGCGTCTTTCCTTACAGCTTTGCAGTATCCCATCATACATATGTATCACATCTTCATGATCCACTCGTCTATTGTTGGATATCTAAGTTGATTCCATGTCTTAGTTATTGTACTGAGTGTTGCAATGAATAGTGGGGAGCATACATCCTTTTGAATCAGTTTTTTCATTTCTGTGGATAGATACCTATAAAGCAGTATTCCTGGGTTATATGACAGATCAATTCTTAGTTTATTGAGAGCCCTCCATACTGCTTTCCAGAGGGGTTGGAACAGGCAGTATTCCCACCAGTAGTAGATGAGAGTATTTCTTTTAGAACACCCCTGCCAATATAAATTGTTTTCAATATCTATGGTATGTACCTCACTAATGTAAGATAATATCTTACTGTTTTGATTTGAATTTCCCTAATGATAAATGATGATCATTTATTTTCATGTGCCTGTTGGTCCTCTATTGATCTTCCCCAGAGAAATATCTGTTTTTTTCTCTCCATTTTTGATGAGGTTTTTAGGTTTTGTGAGATTAATGTTTGTGAGCACTTTGTATATTCTAGATATTAATGTGTTGAGTGCGAATATTTTCTCCTACTCAGTTAGCTGTCTTTTTTGTTTTGTTTTGTTTTCGGTTTTGGGTCACACCTGGCTGCGCTCAGGAATCTACTCTCAGAAATCACTGGCAGGTTCGGGGAACCAAATGGGATGCTGGGATTACCAACATCCTTCTGCATGCAAGGCACTTGCCCTACCGCTGTGCTATCTTTTAGTTTTATCTTGTGTTTCTTTCACCATGCAGACATTTTATTTATTTTTTATAATTATCTTTATTTAAACACCGTGATTACAAACATGATTATAGTTGTATGATTACAGTCATGTAAAGAACACCCCCGTTCACCAGTGCAACATTCCCACCACCAATTTCCTAGATCTCCCTCCTCCATACCCCCTACACCTGTACTCGAAACAGGCTTTCTACTTCCCTCATTCATTCACATTGTTATGATAGTTTTCAGTGTAGTCATCTCACCAACTGCACTCATCACTCTATGTGATGAGCTTCATGTCATGAGCTGCCCCTACCAGCCCTCATCTCTCTTGTCTCTGAGATACTGTTAAAAATGGCAGACACTTTATTTTGGTAGTCCCATTTATTCAGTTTTGCTTCTAATGCCCTTTCCATTGGCATCCTATCATTGAATCACTCCTGGCCATGCTTTAGGGACTATATATGTTATCTGGGTGAACCACATGCAAGGCAAGGGTCATAACCACTAAGCTATTTATTTTGCCCTTTTCTCTGTGTTTTATTTGTTTGATATTGATTTTGGGCCACACCCAGTGATACTCAAGGCTTACTCCTGGCTCTGGGCTCAAAGACTACTCCTGGAAGGCTTGGAAGGACCATATGGGATACCAGAGATTGAACCCAGGTTGGCCATCTGCAAGGCAAATGCCCTCCCTGCTGTGCTATTACTCCAGTTTCCTTTTCTCTGTTTTTTTTTTTTTTTTGTAAAGTATCTTCTTGGACAGAATCTTTTCATCAGTATTTAAATAGGCTGTAATCTTTCCCATCTTCAAACACTTTCTTCAATTCTACATTATCATGTAGTTTTTATCATTACAGCCATTAAACAGTTTACTAACTCCCCTCCCCCTCCCATTTTCACTTATTTATTTGCTTTGGTTTAAGAACCATACCTATTAGTGCTTAAGGCTTACTCTGGCTCTGTTCAGGGATCACTCCTAGCAGTAGTTGGGGGGTCAAATGTGGTGCCAGAAATTGAACTGGGGATAGCTGTGTGCAAGGCAAGTGCCTTCTGTACTCTCTTTCCAACCTCTTTCATCTATTCTTCAGTTCACACTAATCTGTTTTGATCCTCATCACTCTTTAAAGAAACACTTCTAGAGTTCACTTTTATAAAATCCAATGGGCATTTTTCTTTTGTTTTTGGCCAAACCCTGTGAAGCTCAGTGGTTACTTCTGGCTATGCCCTCAGAAATTGCTCCTGGCTTGGGGGACCATATGGGATGCCGGGGTTCAAACCCAGATTGTCCTTGGTCAGCCGCATGCAAGGCAAATGGCCTACCACTGTGCTAATATAGCCAAATGGCTGTGCTATCACTCTAGCCCTGGCAAAAAAAGTTTTCTTTTATTACAGATTTTACAGTTGAGCCTCTCTTGAAATTTATGGGAATGCCACTTCTATCTCCTCTTAACCATTTCTTTTGTAGATTCTCTTAATTTTCTGGACCTTCTATGGATTTTTTTCAAGCCCGTCTGTTTTTACTGTACATTGTTTCCCTACATGATTTCATGCTGTAATTTTATTTACCACACATATGTTGGTACCAAATTTATATCTTTATTAAAAAAAACTTTATTGATTGATTCATTGATTGATTGGTTGGTTTCTGGGCCACACCCAGTAGGGTCACTCCTGATGGTGCACTCAGAAATCACCTTTGGCAGGACCATATGGGATGCTAGGAATTGAACTAGGTCCCTCCTGGGTTGGCCACATGCAAAGCAAATGCCCTACCACTGTGCTATCTATCTCTCTGACCCCCTAAATTTATATCTTAAACTAAGTTTTCTATTCTCATATTTAGATTTTTATGCCCAGTTGTATATTTGACTTATTTTTTTTTTTTTGGCTGGAATATGGGCATCACAAACTCAGCATATATGCTGTCTCTTTATCTTCTTTGCCCAGTAATTTCTTTTCCAGTGTCATGTGTACTTAATGATATTCTTCTCCATTTGATCTGTCATCAACTTGAGAAATCATTTTTTTCTTTTCTCCATGCACAGTCTTTAAATAATAGATCAAGTGTCCATGTCTTAATTTTATCCACCTAACTTCCACCTGTTTTATAGGACTGCTTCATAATCTTCTCCATCTTAGGCAAGTATAATAGTCTTTCAACTGGTTCCTTTCTTGCACTCACTTTTGCTTCCACCTAATTCTTCACATTTGAGTCTGTTTAAAATTTTTCTATTTTAGAAGACATTTTATTTCTTATACTACTTGAGTAACTTTCTGTATCTTTTCAGAGTAATGTTTTATTAGATACTATAATTTGATCTACTTGGTTCTGAGTAAAATGATCTTTGGGGTTTATTATATACACTCTAGCCTGAAGGGCTCTCATTTAGGTTCTTGAGTATAAGAAGTTTCTTCTTGCTTTGGAGACTCTCAAACCAATTGAAATGTCCCGTTACACTTTTCTTCAATCTGCCTGTGTTTATTAATTCTGTAAGTTCTTGCATAAATTTTACTTTCTTGGTGAAGTCTTATAATTCCCTTTCTTAGTATTTATAGCAATTATTTATTAGCATTATTATTTCTCTCCCAACTAGACTAAAGCCTGTGAGAACTAAAACTTTGCCTTTTTTTGTCTTAGTGTCTAAGGTCTGGCTCATAATAAAAGCATTAATGAATATTTTTGAATAAATTGTATTGTGATACCTTTCAGCTAAATGGAGCAGAGTTACATAGTAGAACTAATTTTCTTTTGATAGCATTTCATTTAGATAGAAGAAATTCACCTCCAAATAGTTTGACACCATGCCTAAAGATTCGAAATATGTTCGATCCAGTTATGTAAGTATTGATATTCAATATATGTGATTATTTTATTTGCTCTATTTTGCTTTAAAAAGTGATATTCTTTCCCTGTAATTTAAAGATTACTTTTTCACGTGAAAAACCTAGCTATATAATGAATCTTTGTATAATGACTTACTGTATAGAAATAAATCTTTTTAATAAGTATGAATCATCATTACAATCGCTTGAGTCATTAATGACATACATGATAATTACCCTTTACAAAATGAATCAGTCATGTCTGTGTGTATACTGTATTAACTTGAGACTATATAGTATAAGTAACTGCTGTTTTTAATTCTTAAGTCTCTTTATAAAAATTTAATTACAAAAATGTGCAGAACTTCTCAATCTGTCTTTCTACTTGTCTGTAATGTTTGATAAGCTTTCTTTTTATAATGAGCACATTATCCAGTGAATAGCAATTTTTACCTTAGAATTCCTATTATATCACATATTGTAAATTGAAGTGTTTATAAAGTTTGTATCACTGCTTATCTATTCAGTAACATGACAGATCATATTTTGTTTATTGATAAAACTTATAGGATAAATTACTTTATAAAGTATCAAGTCCCATGTAATAATGCACTTACTTTAAAAAAATAGTAGTAGGATTTGGAAGGTGGCTAAAAGGGATGCGTGCTTTGCATGTGGAAATCCTGTTAAGTCACTAGCACCACTTGATCACAAGTATGGTGGTGGAGGAGCCTCCATGCACCACACTAGTGTAACTTCCTGTTCTATACAATATGATGTCAAAATGAAAATTTATCAAAAGATGAAATCCTAAGTAAATGAGAAAAAAATGGGAAATGTTGGCAGGACTGACTATACATGTTCATACACTTTTATAGTACTTAGAAGCAATGTGGTGCTTATTCTATTGGGTACTCTCGTTCCTTAGGAATTAGGAAATTAATAATAACCCAGTGTTTAATTGACCAACATGAGATTTTCTATTTAAATTATAGCCATCTTCTCCCATTTACCCATTATCTGTTAGTATCTAACAAGGCAAACAAATGTCCATTCCTGCAGCAGTATATAATAATTGAAAATACCTGTTTGTGCAGATTATTATATTGAAAAAGAGCTCATAAGACTTATTTCATCAAGGCTCAGAATACTTTTACTCACTTGATAAAAAGCTCAGACTATGTCAGTAAGAGCCAAATAAATTTTACTAAGAAATAAATTTAGAAATTTAAAAATGGCATTAAAAATAAAATATTCAGGGCCGGAGAGATAGTATGGAGGTAAGGTGTTTGTTTGCCTTGTATGCAGGACAGTGGTTCGAATCCCAGCATCCCATATGGCCCCACCAAGCCTGCCAGGAGCAATTTCTGAGTGTAGAGCCAGGAGTAACCCCTGAGCACTGCCGGGTGTGACCCAAATGCAAAAAATAAAATATCCAACTTTTTTTTTTTTTTTTTTTTGGTTTTTGGGCAACACTCATTTGACACTCAGGGGTTACTCCTGGCTATGTGCTCAGAAATCACCTCTGACTTGGGGGCACCATATGGGACGCCGGGGGATCCTACGCTAGCGCTTGCAAGGCAGACACCTTACCTCTAGCGCCTCCTTCCTGGCCAAACATATCTTTTATAAGTCACTACAACTCATTAATTACTTATTACTACTGATCCAGAAAGGAAGAAAATAAATAGATATATAAGATTTTAAGGGGCCGGGTAGGTGGCGCTGGAGGTAAGGTGTCTGCCTTGCAAGCGCTAGCCAAGGAAGGACCACGGTTCGATCCCCCGGTGTCCCATATGGTCCCCCCAAGCCAGGGGCGATTTCTGAGCACATAGCCAGGAGTAACCCCTGAGCGTCAAACGGGTGTGGCCCAAAAACCAAAAAAAAAAAAAAAAAAAAGATTTTAAAATAAAGAGGATAGCCCTTTCCTATTGCTGTAGTGGACTAATCCTTTGTCTCCTTATCTCTCCATTATGGAATT
Source organism: Suncus etruscus (assembly GCF_024139225.1). Taxonomy (NCBI): domain Eukaryota; kingdom Metazoa; phylum Chordata; class Mammalia; order Eulipotyphla; family Soricidae; genus Suncus; species Suncus etruscus. The sequence continues at coordinate 94,347,268 of NC_064858.1, forward strand.
AAAAAATCTTAGACTTCTGAACTTTTTAGTTTAAAAAAATACCTGTCTACTGCTAACACTTATTTTAATGATATGGAATTTTAAGCATTCTATTAGAATATGTCTGACATAAGATAATAATAACAACCGCTTATTAAATAAGAATGTGGCTGTTGATTTTTGTTTTTATCAATTTTCAGGGAAATAGGAGATCAGTGGCATTTAGCAATTCAAGAAGCAATTTTAGAAAAATGCAGTGATAATGATGGCATTGTTCACATTGCGGTAGACAAAAATTCACGTGAGGTAAGATGACTTTTTGTATTGAAGTCTACATATTGAATTTGTTTCTATTAAGTTAAGATTATTTTCCTTATCTCTTCTGTTTTCCATATCACAGGGTTGTGTATATGTTAAATGTTTATCTCCAGAATATGCTGGAAAAGCTTTTAAGGCATTACATGGCTCTTGGTTTGATGGTAAGAAATTTTAATATAATAAACACTTTGGAAAGATAAATTATGACTTGGTATTAAATTATACAATAAATTTAAGAATTTTGAATTATTTTTGGAGTAATTTTGGTAATCATATTTACGCTTTGTGTAAATAAAATTTTACTACAGTTTTCTATAAATATTAAGCATATTTTACAAATCTAAAAGTTATTTTTTATTTTACAACAGGGAAATTGGTTACAGTAAAATATTTACGGCTAGATAGATATCACCATCGCTTTCCCCAGGCTCTTACTTGCAACACTCCCTTGAAGCCATCAAATAAACATATGAACTCTATGTCTCATCTTCGTCTTCGGACTGGCCTCGCCAATTCTCAAGGAGGTTCCTGAAAAGACTTTCTTCTATTCCTGTAACTGTTATTTACAATAGGAAAATTCCTGTTTGGCTTCTTGTCTTCCTTTTAAAATGATTTTTGTATGTAATATTTTTTATTGAATAAAGCTCTGTATAAATGTTCCAGAAATCTTAAGGTTCCAACGGGACTTAGCAGTGAGGCAGCAATGCTGAGTAGATAGAATAATTTCACTCAACTCTTGGAGCTCAGTTTAGCCAATGCATTTAAAGTTTTGCATGAGGAACATTGACTTTATTAAGCATTTTCAGATGTGGTGATTGTATTTTTGCACCAAGAAATGTTTGGGTTACTGCACAAAAGCATGGTGAAGAGGCTTCTTGTTATTTCCTTCAGTTCTTGTGAACTAATGTTGTGAATTTTTGTATACAGTCACCTGCATAGTTCCTTACAGGCTAATGTGATAAAACTGTTCATTTCCCAATTTAACCTTAGATTTCTATTGCTTGTAAGAGATTTATTTGCTACATCTGGAATATGGGGAACTTAATTTGGGTTTAGTGGTTACATATAAGTGGATGTATATGTACTTAAACTGGCTTTTGTATATATGTATAAATGCTGGTGGCGAAAGTAGTCTTGTTTGGAGGATGTCTGCAATATAGCAGTAAAATAAGCTTATTTTATTCCTAATCTAATGTATATATGTATGTGTATATGTATATATGTGTATGTATATTATATGTGTATGTGTATATGTTTATGTACACACACATATATACATTGGCTGTACTGTCACATAGATCAAACAGCCAAACACCTGAAGTATTAAATACAAGCTTAAAGTATCTTTTATAGGTTTTATATGAAAATAACTGAGTATGACAGTGTGGAAGTTCTGATATCAGTTGTAATTGATTCAAATTTATTTGAGCAATAAAAAAAAGCGATTGGCAGGTATTGCTAAAGTATTTTGTGAAAGCTGTATTTAATAGAAATACTAGGGCTATAACATAGTACCGTTGGGATTAAGTCATTTTCCCAATCTATCGCTAGTTTGATGAAAAGCCAACTCTTCTGCTGTATGTCAAATTTTAGGCAGGGGACACTGTTGCAACAACACATTTATTTGGATCATATTTGTAATTTGGGGTCATAAAAGTTTGCAATAGAGTAAATGCAAGAGTGACTGTTGCTTTGTGCCTCGGGTATTTACTTTGTTTCAGTAAAGTTACTTTATTACTGTTTATGAGTTCAGATAAAATAGTTGTTGAGCAAAGTTTACATGTAATTAACAATTGGCTTTAAAAACATTAACCTGTTTGTATATTGTCAGATCAGATGAATATGAAACAGCTGGAATTATACCAATTTTTATTTTGTTTAAAGCTCAGTTTCCTTTTTTATTAAATTTTATGTGTATTGGGTTTGCAGCATGAACTTGCACAGATACTGCACGATTTCTGGTTAAGTAAACATGATGCACACTGTTCTGTAACAGAAAACCCTATTGTGCCTTACCTCTGTGCTTTTGTGGGCACCATGTTTATGAAGAATTAAAAAAGATTTGTTATCTGAAGAGAATAAATTTTAAAATCTCAGTTTCTGTCTCAGATGCTAAAGTGTGTAACTATAAATACATAATATATAATATAATTAATCTTTCTGTATTTTATGTGCATCCTAGTGATTTATCCGAGCTTAGTGAAGCCCAACTTGTGACCTCTTGCAAGACTGTAAAACATAGTTGTGGCATTTTAAAAGTTCGCCTTTTGATGCAGATGCATCTTTTTCTTGATTCTAAAGCATATTCCATGTAAACATTGTACATTTGTTGTTGTACTATATACTATTATGCAGCTTATTTTACCTGGAAATGTAAGCCGACCAAGATCCTTCCCTGCAAGACAAATGGGAATGTGTATGATAACTAGATAATTGAGACGTTCTAAAGTTTGATGTGATCTGTTACTTGTCCTGTTAAAAAAGGGAAAATATTCTAATTAAAAATTTATTAGGTTTTTTTAAAAAAAAAAAAACTTTTTAAGTGCCTTGCTTATTTTTTAAAAAAACAGTGAAATAGGAATTTTTCTTTTTAATATTTCTGGGATTTCTTATGTATTACATATTATGAATACAAATGAAAAACATAAAGTTAAATTTCAGAAGTCCATTCCACCACTTAATTCCTTTCTGCACATGACTTCATCTTATTCTCAAGTGTTTGGATCAGAGAGGAACAACACAATAAAATCAGCTGCATCACCAAAGTTGTTTAGCCAGATATTTTTTCCTATCAAGACTTTTTTAAAAAAAGAAGCCATCTGTATACTTTCTTACTCAACACTCTTTAACCCTTCGAACAGTTTATAGCCTAGGAACTTTGAGTAGCATTGGTTTAGATTATTTTTATGTTTTAAGGTAAAAGAAGACTCAACTGGTAAGTCACTTTAAAGATATGCTAACAAACATCAGGCACTCCTTGTTACTATGATGCAAAGAAATTAATAAGACAAAAAAAAAAAAATCCTGGGACTGAAGTGATAGTATATCAGGTCAAGTGCCTTGTACTTACTTAGCCTACCCAGGCTTAATCTCCAGCATCACTTACTGTTTTCTGAACCCCCACAGGAAAAATCCCAGACATAGACCCAGGAGTAAGCCCTGAGCATAGCCAGCTGTGGCCCCAAACCAAAATATAGAAAGACATGGACTAACTTTCAGGTGGTCACGTACCAGAAGAGAAGTATAAGACAGGTAATTGAAGAGATAGTACGAACAATTAATGAAAGAAAAATATATTTGGGATAGTAGATGGAGAAGACAGTATAACAGTTGAATCATATTTTATTTTAGTTAAGTACATTAAACACTTAGTATGAATATGAAATTAAATCAATCTTTATTATATTTTTTAATGGGATCAGGGATTGAACCCTGAGTGATCTTTTGCTGAGGTTTATTCCCAGTCTTATTGTTCCTTTTTTTGGATTTTCGCCTGGAGAGAATATCTGTTTTTCTGATGAGTTTATTAACAATTTTTGAAAACTAAGTTATTAATTCATTTTCCTACTCATTATTCTGTAGGTTCCTTTATATCTAGTTAATATTAAAACCCTACATTTAATTTCTTTATACTTTTTTGGTATTGTTTGTGATAAATTGTGGTTTCTAGGTGAATACAATTTTGATGTATCTTGTGCCCAGAACAATTTTTGTTAATAAAATTGACATTACAGTACATTTAGGTACATCGCATTACTGTATATTAAATACATGTTTTCTTTTTCTTTTTTTTTCCAGACATTTCTCTACAAATCATTTCATGCAGATCATTCAGCAGAGGATGCTAAATGTATCAGGCAGAATATTGGAAGCCACTCTTTTGGAACCACTCAAAAAAGAGGTAATTAATATAGAAAATAATTAGAAACCAGAAGTTTAGGTTTGAAAAAAAAAAAAACTATATGTCAGGATTTTTATTTCTTGATTTCTTGTTCCATTAATCATTACTAGTTAATCCGCTAGTCCCCCTGATGACCTGAGGTTGATCCTCAGTACCGAATGAGTTTGCCCATGTATTGCCAGGAGTGATACCTATCACATCATCAAGTGTTCCAAAAACACACCCATAAGAAAATCTGATTAGAAACGTATCATAATGATAGAATTTTGCTACGTAAAAGGAACCATTATGTGGAGCAAAAAATGGATTTGTTTTGTTGCTTATTGTAAAACTAATTGGTATTTTTAATTAATTTTTCTCCCATGGTAGTCTTTGGCTACCTTTTAAAATTTATGAGAACGCTGCTTAAACATAAAGAGTGCAAGAAGAGAATATTGATGCATGTATAAATTACAAGCTGATTTCTTGCATTACTGAGTACCAAGAAAAATGTATAGATGATCAGATCATAGAAGACCATGGAGGTCACATTGTAAAGCTGGGTTTAGTGGTTAACAGAAGTTCAGGTGAAGTTTTAATGAAATTCAAAAAAAAAATTTTTTTTTGAAGATTAAGAAGAATGGGAAGAACTTGGTTAAGTGAGTATTATAAGAAAAAAAATATCTAGTGTGTAGGCAATAATACTGACATTTGGGGGCCAGAGCAACAACAGTACAATGGGCAGAGTGTTTGTCTTTTACAGGGCCAATCTAGGTTTGATCCCCAGTACCACCACTTTTGTGAGCAAAGTGTAGTGCTCACCCGTCAGATCCTCAGTAGTAATTCCTAAGTGCAGAGCCAAAGCCCTGCCAGCTGTGGTTCAAAAAAAAAAAAAAAAAAAAAAAACCCAAAATACAATATTTAGGGAATAGGTAATAAGTAACAAATTTACTAGAAAAGATGATAAATTTATTGGGTATTTGACTATCTGGAGATTGGAATGCTGGCATAGATGTTTCTGATAGGTTATTGAACATTCATTTCTTAGTTAATCTGAGAAAGCTGAGCTAGAGGTGATTTTCAGACTTTAATTTTCCATATGTTCTAGTTCTTCATTGCCCCCTTCCCACAAAATGGTGTATTAATATGGACAGTTGAAGGTAGCGATGGCTCTTTATTTCCTACTGAATCTGCCAAAGTCAAATTCAATGCCTGCCTTCATTAAGACTAGTGCTGTGTGCTGTCCATTAGAAATAATGTACATAGTTTATATAAATAAAAAGTTTATTGATGGGCCCGGAGAGATAGCACAGCGGCGTTTGCCTTGCAAGCAGCCGATCCAGGACCAAAGGTGGTTGGTTCGAATCCCGGTGTCCCATATGGTCCCCCGTGCCTGCCAGGAGCTATTTCTGAGCAGACAGCCAGGAGTAACCCCTGAGCAACGCTGGGTGTGGCCCAAACACCAAAAAAAAAAAAAAAAAAAAAAGTTTATTGATGACCACATTCAAAAGTTAAAGCAAATTAGAATGTAATACTATTAATGTTATGTATTCAGAATACTATTGTTTGAACTTAAATATTTTAATGTGCTTTATCTAGGATGGAAGTTTCAAACTTAGCCTACTGCCCTCTTTGCCCCTGGAACTCTACTTTCTTTAAGCAAAAGGAACAGACTATTCACCTTTCCCACCTCCTCCCACAATGCACAGGAGACTACTACTGTCATGGATCATTCCAGTGCCTCCAGGGAATAATATCGGCCACTTTGTGAACCTCTGAATTTTAGAGAGCGTACAATACACTGAAGCTGATGTATGAGTTACATTGCTAATACCTGCATATTGGTTCACCATATATATATAGCCATCTTAATTCAGAATCTACATTTTCATTGAAGGCACTTAATCTATAGATTTCATAAAATACCCACTGGGGGAAGAAACTAACATCAAGTTTCTTCCAATACACCTGAAAGTTATTCTATATAGTTGATTTGGTATTCTTTTTAAAAATATGCAGCCGACAGGAGAGATGAAGTCATGAAATTTTCCTATACATGGAATCTATTTTGCTGAGTGAAATAAGCCAGAGTGAGAGAGATAGACACAGAATAGTCTCACTCATCTATGGGCTTTAAGAAAAATAAAAGACATTTTTGCAATAATCCTCAGAGACAGAGAGGAGGGCTGGAAGGTCCAGTTCATGACATGAAGCTCACCATAAAGAGTGGTGAGTGCAGTTAGAGAAATAACTACACTGAGAACTATCAACCATGTGAATCAATGAGGGAAGTGTAAAGCCTGTCTAGAGTACAGGTGGGGTGGTGGGGAGGAGGGAGTTCTAGGACAGTTGTGGTGGGAATATTTCACTGGTGAAGGGGGGTGTTGTTTATATGACTGAAACCCAACTACAATCATTTGTAATCAAGGTGTTTAAATAAAGATATTAATAAAAATTTAAATTTAAAACATACTTTATTTTTTTTTAAATGCATCACAAAATCAACATAGTTGATGATAATAGATTTGCTTCCAGGTAAGTGGAAGCAAAATAATTTTGGGGCCACACCTGGCAGTGATCAGGATCAGTGATCAGTGATCCTGGCTCTGGGCTCAGAAATTGCTCTTGGTAGACTTGGGGGACTATATGGGATGCTGGAGATTGAGCCTGGGTTTGTCCTGAGTCAGCTATGTGCAAGGCACACTCCCTACCGCTGTGCTATCACTCTACTCCCTCCCCCCCCCCTTTTTTTTCTTTCTTGGCCACACCTGCAGTGCTCAGGGATTATTCCTGGCAGGCTTGGGGGACTATATACTTGGGATACTGGGGCAGTGTGCAAGGCAGACTCCTTACTGCTGTGCTATCACTCCTCCCCATTTTTGGTTTTATTTCTTTTTTGGCCATACCTGCCAGTGTTCAGGAGTTACTCCTGGCTCTGCACTAAAAAATGGCTCCTGGCAGGCTCAGTGGACCATATAGGTTGCCAGGGATCCAACCCAGGTCTTTCCTGGGTTTTCCACATGCAAAGCAAATGCCCTACCAATATGCTATCACTCTGACCCAAGAAGTAGTTTCTTAAATTAGAAAGAAAATCAGAAAAAGAGTAGCAAGCACATTCTTGAAAACTATTGTATTTTTAATGAAGTCATTAATACAGTGGCAGAAGGCTTAGTAAGTTCTTGTTAGATATCTATACTGTTAAGTTGGTGTGTTACTGAAGTTTAGACAGATTGATGTCTTCTTCTAAGTGAATCATAGAGGGATGATGAGTTAGGGCCATAGGGAAAAGGTGATTCTGGGTGATGGAGGCAGCAGGTGTGACTTCAGCAGGGTGAGAACAGCAAAGTTTTCTGCTGTTGGAAATTTCAAGTAATGACTTGTGACTCTTTGGGTCTTGGTTTATTTGAAGGGAATATTTTCCAAGTCAATTTTGCACAAAAACAATTATTCTTTATTACCTTGGAATTACTATTCTTGGCAGATCAAGAGTTCCCTGTATTAGATAAATGTTCCCCCCCCCCGGGGGGGGTATAGATACTATATTTTATTAGATCCTTGAATGGATCCTTTTCTTCCCTACCAAATTTAGGATCACTATAATAAAGAGATCAAACTTGCCTTAGTGTATGTGCTTAAGTGTAAAAATTTTGTTTTCTATCATTTGAACAGCAGGTAGTAAGCTTGATGACAAGAATCAGTCTTCAAAACCTATTGTTTGTTTTTATAATATTGATTTCTGCTCTGGTTTTTTGCTTTTCTTCTGCTTGTGTTTTCCAGATATTTAAGATGTGCATCATTTAGGTTGTTGATTTAAACTTTTTTCTTTTCCTTATGTAGGCCTGTTATCACTATGAGTTTCCCCTTAATTACTGATTTTATTATGTTCCATATATTTTGGTAATGTTTCTTTATTATCATTAGTCTCAAGGAATCTCTTTATTTCTTCCTTGGTTTCCTCTTTGACCCAACTGTTACTGAGCAGCATGTTGTTTAGTCTCCAGGTGTTAGAGTTTCTCCAATTCTCTTTTTATAATCAATCTTTTATCTTTGTGGCATTGTGGTCTGATAGGATGCTTGGCATATTTTTAGGTTTGTAAATTTTTGTAAGTTAGACTTATAACCTAAAATGTTACCTAGAAAGGGCTGTTGTGCCATTATATTGTGTAGGGTTGTTGGTGTTATAATTGGGTATTTGGTTTATTTAAGTGATCTTTGAGTAGTTCATTTAAGTTTTGATTAGCATGAATGTTTGCAGTTTTTTTTTTCTGAGAATGTTTTTTATCTCTCATAAAAATGAGATGTTTGCTGGGTAGAGGACTCTAGGTTGGAAATTTTTCATTCAGTGATTTATGTCATTCCACTCTTGGTGTTGTTGTATTAGGTTCTGTTTAGTTTGACACTCTTTACCTCCTGGATTTGCATAGCAGCCTTTTTCCATGAAGTGCAGAAGTTCTCTGCTACTATCTCTTTTACTATTTGTTCTTCTCCTTTTCCTTTTCCCTACCTTTCTGATATCCCTGTAATTAAGAAATTTTTTTTTCTCTTGTCTTTGTTCATTATAAGTACCTTACATTTTCTTCCGTCATTTTGTCTCCTTTCTTTTTTGACTTTATCAATGCTGGGTTGAAATTTCTCTTCAAGTTCATTTATATGGTTCTCCACCTCTGTGATTCTGTTACTGTGGCTTGCTAACATTTTCTTGAGTATCTTCAATTCCACTTGTGTTGGCTTTCTCATCTTCTGAAAGAGTTCTTTGAGTTAGTTAAATTGTTCATCTATTAATTGCTTAATTTTGCTGGCTAGTATACTCCCAGATTTCTATTGCTAAAGCACTAAGTGTTGAATTTAGGTCCTCTTCTATCTATGAGGCTCAGATATTTTGATAGGCTAGGAGATTTGTCTAATTTTTTTCTCATATCCCCAGTAGAAGTTGTGCTTTGTAATTTCCCCCATTGTTCTTTGCATTTTGTAGGTGGTTATGATGGAGTTTCAGGTTCCCTGCTACTTATTAAACTGGATTGGGAGGGCAGACAGACCGAATATCCTGATGGGCACCAGGATGAGCCTAGCATTTAAGGGAGGGGTCAGCCTTTGGCCCAGGGAGCCTGGAGAATCCTGGTTTAAATCCAGGTTCTGCGACTGGAGAGATAGCATGGAGATAGGGCATTTGCCTTCCATGCAGAAGGTCATTGGTTCGAGTCCCGGCATCCCATATGGTCCCCCGGTCCCCCATGCCTGCCAGGGGCGATTTCTGAGCACAGAGCCAGGAGTAACCCTTAAGCAAAGGTAGTGTGACCCCACCCAAAAAAAAAAAAATCCGGGTTCTGAGGACCCTTCCTTGGATGATGCACCTGGATTGGAGGGCAGACTCACTGGATGTTCCAGTGGGTGCCGGGCTAAGCCCAAATCTTAGGGGAGGTAATTGGCCTGTGGCCTGCAATTTGTTTTTTAAGTTAAATCTACTGTATGGGTTCAGAGAGAAATTACAGTGGGTAGTACATTTGATTTACATGTGACCTTACATATTCAATCCCAAGAAGCTCATATGGTTTCTTGTGCACTGCTAGACTTGTTCCCTAAATTGCCAGACTTTTATCTTGTCATTACATTAGTTTATGCTACTTGAATATGTCTTTGATCCTAGGTACTTGAAAGTAGCACTGCTTTCACAAAATGAGGTTCCACGCTGATGGGGCTTCCTATAATTCTTGCTCATTGCTCATGTGTCCTTATTTCCTTCATCACAGGAACGGAAATGTAATAAGTAAGTCAGTCCTGAGTAATGCTAAATGTGACTCAAAAACAAAACAATTGAAAAGAATAGCATCCAGTTAAGTCAAATACCTAGAAATGGTCCAGGTGAAATCTGCAAATAGCCAAATATATATGTAATAATAGTGCAGAAATAAATGCAAATTTACCAGTAATTAAGCAAGTGTTTTTCTACAAAAAAAAATTGACAGATGTTACTTGAGTTTAGAGGAAATAACTCCCTTGTATAAATGCAAGTTACTGAGTAAAGTAAGAAACATTTTTATTTTCATTTTTCCTTTACTTTCCCTTAGTTATCACAAAGACTAAACACATTAAGTTAGTAGTGTTGTACATACCTTCTTTGCTTCTTTGAACATAACAGTTCTTGAGTCTTGTACACTTGCTTATAGTATGTTCGAGCAGAGGGTGACAAATAACACTGCATATGGGGTGGTGTCCAGGATAGAATTCATCATCTCAGGTCTTCAATGAGGAACTTCACTGAGCCAATTTCTGGTCCCATGCTGAAGTACTCTAGAAGCCACTTTGGCTATCAATATATAATTTTAAAGACATTTTAGGCCATGTTTGAATCAGGCCAGCTTCAGAGAACCTCGCTCTTTTCTCAAAATAGATGTAAACCGAGCCTTGAAAAATTATGGCTACACCAGCCAATGCAGCACAAGGCTGGCCATCTTAGGAGGAGAAGAGGGTGGGCCAAGCTTCCACAGTGCCAAAGCCACACTTGCTGCCTCCATCACCCGGAATCACCATTTTCCTGATGACCCTTTAACATTCCCTGTTGGGATGCCAATCTGACCACATTTCCCGTATGACTATTGTTCGGCTGAGATCACCAAGGATTTTTAGAGCAAGTGTGGGTACCCTCTCCTTTAAAAGCCCAGCGCTGTAATCATGCCCACAAATGCAGTCACCATTTTGGAACTGGCCCTTCTTCCCAGCTGAATATATGCCCTAAAAATCGTAGTACTGTAGCTTTGAATTTATGACAACTTCATCTGTTTGATACTGCCTCCCTTTTAAGGAACACCTAATTTAAAACTGGACATATAAAAACGAGTTCACTAAATCTTCTGTGATTGTATTAATGACTTTGTTTATGATATAGTAATTTTCACAAATAAGCTTGCTACTGCACTTTTTCTTCTCTATTTTACTTTATTCCCCCTCTCTCTTTTTTTTTTTTTTTTTTTGCTTTCACTTATCTGGAAACATGTAATATGATGAAACGTGTCAACTATGTGACATGTTATTTCTTTAAATAACTAAAAAGACATTTTAATCCTCATGTCTTGTCCCTTGTGTTTTGATTTTTAGGAACTTAAAAGAAGGAAAGGATCAGAGATGACATGAAGCTCCATGAAGATTATTTATTGCATCTTTGCACTGTAATAAAAGTTAAAAATAATAAAATTCTATACAATGGAATCATTGGCATCATTAAAATAATATATTTGAGAGAATAAGGTGTGGAAAATAATTATTCTTGTACTATTGAAATTTCTTATGCACAGAAGATCCAAACTTAGAAGCAGGCTGGGAAGTGAGAGTGGGTGGGAGACAGCCTTGGGACACTTGTGGAGCTAAGTTGAAATGAGTAGTGGGACTGGTACAAACAATATACACAAAACCCAACTATGAATAACTATGAATAATTCTTAATATGAAAAAATGATTGTGCATTTCCTCAAATATGTTTAAAAAGAACATTGTTGGGAATTGGAGAGATAGCAAGAGATAGGGTGTTTGCCTTGCACATTGCCAACTCAGGACGGATGGTGGATCAATTCCCGGCATCCCATATGGTCCCCCAGCCTGCCAGGGGCGATTTCTGAGCATAGAGCCAGGAGAGTAACCCATGAGGACTGCTGGTATGACCCAAAAACCAAAAATAAATAAATAAAAAACATCGTTCGTTGGAAGAGACACTTTGTTTATTTTGGGAACTATGGGGAAAAAAAGTGCCTGCATTGTAGATTCAGATCCTGGCTCGGGTCTCTGACAGATACAGATTCAAAATAAGAGTTTGGGGCCAGAGAGATAAAACAGTGAGTTGACCATTTACCTTGTACATAGCTGACCCAGGTTTTATTTCCAGCAATCCATATGGTATCCTGAGTCTACTAGGAGTAATCTGAGTTCAGCCAGGAGTAACTCATGAGCACTGCTAGATGTAGACCAAAAACCAAATAAGTGCTGGACTTATTGCTGAAACCAGCTTGTTCTTATTCAGGCTGTGATCCCAATTCATGTTACCAGCCTGATTCAAAAGACTTGAATTATTTTTTAACTTTGTTTTGTTTGGGAGCCATCCCTATCTATGCTTAGGACTTCTGGCTCTGGATCCAACTATCAGTCCTTGGTTGTGCTTCTTTAGAGACCAAGGATCAATGCCCTACACATTGTACTGTTTCTCCAACCCAGTTTTTGTAGTTAGTAGTTCTGCCAGAGAGAATAAAACATCAGTATTATGACAGAAATGAGATATATTAGCAGGTAGCATTTTTTTTTCCCAAGAGATTTTCTGAAATCAATTATTCAGAGTTGTTAGAATGGAAGTCTTGTCTATATGCAAGAAATGTACTCTATATTTGATGGAAGGGAAAAAAACTTAGATTTTTAAGAGGGACTCGTCATACATGTCTCACAAAATTTCTTCAGGAATATTTACTAAGGGAGGAAAAGGAAGTATTTCTTACAAGAATAATCTTGATATAAAAAACAGGAAAGATTTACATGTCAGTCTCCCCCCACCTTTTTTTTTTTTTTAATCTAATAGTATCTATAAGCACCATGCTTACAAACATGTTTGTAGTTGGGTCTCAGTCAAAAAGTGCACCCCCTTTCACTAGTCCCACCATTAATGCTCTCATCTCTCTCCCTCCTCCCGTACCCCCTGCCTGTCTTTAGGACAGGCATTCTATTTCTCTCATCATTGTCATGATAGTTGTTAGTATAGTTACTTCTCTTAACTGCACTCACCACTTTTTGTGGTAGCTATATATTATGGGCTGGTCCTTCTGGCCCTCATCTGTTTTATCTGGGTATTATTATCATACCATCTTTTATTTCCTTAAATCTGTGTTTAATCTTATTTAATCTTATTCTGTGTTTGTCTCTCTTCCTCTGACTTCACTCAGATAATAGTTTCCATGTTCATTCATGTATAAGAAAATTTCATGACTTCATTTTTCCTAACAGCTGCATAGTATTCCATTGTTTATATGTACCACAGTTTCTTTTGCCATTCATGCTGTGTTGGGCCTCTGCATTGTTTCCAGATTCTGATTTTTGGAAATAGTGCTTCAATGAGTATAGGTGTGCAGAGGACATTTTTGTATTGTGTTTTTCGGTGGTGTTTCTAGGAGTGGTATAGCTGGATCATATGGTAACTCAATGTCCAGTTTTTGTTTTTGCTTTTTTATACAGGGTCTGGTCCTCCAGCAGAAGCTTTTGTGGAATCTGTTTGAGGTGGTCCTCTCAAGTTTTCTTCTTTTTCTTTTAATATCAGTGTTGTTAAACTGAAGCAGGCTCTCACTGAGCTGCCAGAAGCCTGAGTGGACATAACACTGGCACAAAACCTAAAGAATTCAAGACAATGGTCTTGACTTCACCTTGATTGTTCTATGGTCTCACATTTTCTTTTTTTTTTTTTTTTTAATTTTTTTTTATTTAAACACCTTGATTACATACATGATTGTGTTTGGGTTTCAGTCATAAAAGGAACACCACCCATCACCAGTGCAACATTCCCATCACCCAAGTCCCAAATCACCCTCCTCCCCACCCAACCCCCGCCTGTACCCTAAACAGGCTCTACATTTCCCTCATACATTCTCAATATTAGGACAGTTCAAAATGTAGTTATTTCTCTAACTAAACTCATCACTCTTTGTGGTGAGCTTCCTGAGGTGAGCTGGAACTTCCAGCTCTTTTCTCTTTTGTGTCTGAAAATTATTATTACAAGGGTGTCTTTCATTTTTCTTAAAACCCATAGATGAGTGAGACCATTCTGCGTTTTTCTCTCTCTCTCTGACTTATTTCACTCAGCATAATAGATTCCATGTACATCCATGTATAGGAAAATTTCATGACTTCATCTCTCCTGACAGCTGCATAATATTCCATTGTGTATATGTACCACAGTTTCTTTAGCCATTCATCTGTTGAAGGGCATCTTGGTTGTTTCCAGAGTCTTGCTATGGTAAATAGAGCTGCAATGAATATAGGTGTAAGGAAGGGGTTTTTGTATTGTATTTTTGTGTTCCTAGGGTATATTCCTAGGAGTGGTATAGCTGGATCGTATGGGAGCTCGATTTCCAGTTTTTGGAGGAATCTCCATATCGCTTTCCATAAAGGTTGAACTAGACAGCATTCCCACCAGCAGTGGATAAGAGTTCCTTTCTCTCCACATCCCCGCCAACACTGTTTATTCTCATTCTTTGTGATGTGTGCCATTCTCTGGGGTGTGAGGTGGTATCTCATCGTTGTTTTGATTTGCATCTCCCTGATGATTAGTGATGTGGAACATTTTTTCATGTGTCTTTTGGCCATGCGTATTTCTTCTTTGTCAAAGTGTCTGTTCATTTCTTCTCCCCATTTTTTGATGGGGTTAGATGTTTTTTTCTTGTAAAGTTCTGTCAGTGCCTTGTATATTTTGGAGATTAGCCCCTTATCTGATGGGTATTGGGTGAATAGTTTCTCCCACTCAGTGGGTGGCTCTTGTATCCTGGGCACTATTTCCTTTGAGGTGCAGAAGCTTCTCAGCTTAATATATTCCCATCTGTTAATCTCTGCTTTCACTTGCTTGGAGAGTGCAGTTTCCTCCTTGAAGATGCCTGTAATGTCCTGTAGTGTTTTGCCTATGTGCTGTTCTATATATCTTATGGTTTTGGGGCTGATATCGAGGTCTTTAATCCATTTGGATTTTACCTTTGTACATGATGTTAGCTGGGGGTCTAAGTTTAATTTTTTGCAAGTGGCTATCCAATTGTGCCAACACCACTTGTTGAAGAGGCTTTCCCTGCTCCATTTAGGATTTCCTGCTCCTTTATCAAAAATTAGATGGTTGTATCTCTGGGGAACATTTTCTGAGTATTCAAGCCTATTCCACTGATCTGAGGACCTATCCTTATTCCAATACCATGCTGTTTTGATAACTGTTGCTTTGTAGTACAGTTTAAAGTTGGGAAAAGTAATTCCTCCCATATTCTTTTTCCCAATGATTGCTTTAGCTATTCGAGGGTGTTTATTGTTCCAAATGAATTTCAAAAGTGTCTGATCCACTTCTTTGAAGAATGTCATGGGTATCTTTAGAGGGATGGCATTAAATCTGTATAATGCCTTGGGGAGTATTGACATTTTGATGATGTTAATCCTGCCAATCCATGAGCAGGGTATGTGTTTCCATTTCCGTGTGTCCTCTCTTATTTCTTGGAGCAGAGTTTTATAGTTTTCTTTGTATAGGTCCTTCACATATTTAGTCAAGTTGATTCCAAGATATTTGAGTTTGTGTGGTACTATTGTGAATGGGGTTGTTTTCTTAATGTCCATTTCTTCTTTATTACTGTTGGTGTATAGAAAGGCCATTGATTTTTGTGTGTTAATTTTGTAGCCTGCCACCTTGCTATATGAGTCTATTGTTTCTAGAAGCTTTTTGATAGAGTCTTTAGGGTTTTCTAAGTAGAGTATCATGTCATCTGCAAACAGTGAGAGCTTGACTTCTTCCTTTCCTATCTGGATTCCCTTGATATCCTTTTCTTGCCTAATCGCTATAGCAAGTACTTCCAGTGCTATGTTGAATAGGAGTGGTGAGAGAGGACAGCCTTGTCTTGTGCCAGAATTTAGAGGGAAGGCTTTCAGTTTTTCTCCATTGAGGATAATATTTGCCACTGGCTTGTGGTAGATGGCCTTCACTATATTGAGAAAGGTTCCCTCCATTCCCATCTTGCTGAGAGTTTTGATCAAGAATGGGTGTTGGACCTTATCAAATGCTTTCTCTGCATCTATTGATATGATCATGTGGTTTTTATTTTTCTTGTTATTGATGTTGTGTATTATGTTGATAGATTTACGGATGTTAAACCAGCCTTGCATTCCTGGGATGAAACCTACTTGATCGTAGTGGATGATCTTCTTAACGAGGCATTGAATCCTATTTGCCAGGATTTTGTTGAGGATCTTTGCATCTGCATTCATCAGTGATATTGGTCTGTAATTTTCTTTTTTGGTAGCGTCTCTGTCTGGTTTAGGTATCAAGGTGATGTTGGCTTCATAAAAGCTATTTGGAAGTGTTTCTGTTTGTTCAATTTCATGAAAGAGTCTTGCCAAGATTGGCAGTAGTTCCTCTTGGAAAGTTTGATAGAATTCATTAGTGAATCCATCTGGACCTGGGCTTTTGTTTTTCGGCAGACATTTGATTACTGTTTTAATTTCATCAATGGTGATGGGGGTGTTTAGATATGCTACATCCTCTTCCTTCAACCGTGGAAGATTATAAGAGTCCAAGAATTTATCCATTTCTTCCAGGTTCTCATTTTTAGTGGCGTAGAGTTTTTCAAAGTAGTTTCTGATTACCCTTTGAATCTCTGTCATATCAGTAGTGATCTCTCCTTTTTCATTCCTGATACGAGTTATCAAGTTTCTCTCTCTCTCTTTCTTTGTTAGGTTTGCCAGTGGTCTATCAATCTTGTTTATTTTTTCAAAGAACCAACTTCTGCTTTCGTTGATCTTTCGGATTGTTTTTTGAGTTTCCACTTCGTTGATTTCTGCTCTCAGCTTTGTTATTTCCTTCTGTCTTCCTGTTCTTGGGTCCTTTTGTTGAGCATTTTCTAGTTCTATTAGCTGTGTCATTAAGCTACTCAGGTAAGCTCCTTCTTCCTTCCTGATGTGTGCTTGCAAAGCTATAAATTTTCCTCTCAGTACTGCTTTTGCTGTGTCCCATAGGTTCTGAGAGTTTGTGTCTTTATTGTCATTTGTTTCCAGGAACCTTTTTATTTCCTCCTTGATTTCATCTCGGACCCACTGGTTATTGAGCATGAGGCTGTTTAACTTCCAGGTGTTAAAGTGTTTCTTCTGAGTCCCTTTGGAGTTCACAAATAATTTCAGAGCCTTGTGGTCAGCGAAGGTAGTCTGCAAAATTTCTATCCTCTTGATCTTATGGAGGTATGTTTTATGTGCCAGCATGTAGTCTATCCTGGAGAATGTCCCATGTACATTGGAGAAGAATGTGTATCCAGGTTTCTGGGGATGGAGTGTCCTATATATATCCACTAGGCCTCTTTCTTCCATTTCTCTCCTCAGGTCTAGTATATTCTTGTTGGGTTTCAGTCTGGTTGACCTGTCCAGTGTTGACAAAGCCGTGTTTAGGTCCCCCACAATTATTGTGTTGTTGTTGATATTATTTTTCAGATTTGTCAGCAGTTGTATTAAATATTTTGCTGGCCCCTCATTCGGTGCATATATGTTTAGGAGAGTGAATTCTTCCTGCTCTACGTACCCCTTGATTAATATAAAATGTCCGTCTTTGTCCCTTACAACCTTCCTGAGTATAAAGTTTGCATTATCTGATATTAGTATGGCCACTCCAGCTTTTTTATGGGTGTTGTTTGCTTGGATAACTTTTCTCCAGCCTTTTATTTTGAGTCTATGTTTGTTCTGACTATTCAGGTGCGTTTCTTGTAGGCAGCAGAAGGTTGGATTGAGTTTTTTGATCCATTTAGCCACTCTGTGTCTCTTAACTGGTGCATTTAGTCCATTGACGTTGAGAGAAAGAATTGTCCTGGGATTTAACGCCATCTTTATTTCAAAATTTGGTGTGTCTTTTGGGTAGTCTTGTCTTAGATTAGGTCTTTCAGTTTTTCTCTTAAGACTGGTTTTGTGTCTGTGAAGTTTCTGAGCTGTTTTTTGTCTGTGAAACCATGTATTCTTCCATCAAACCGGAAAGTGAGTTTTGCTGGGTATAGTATTCTGGGTGAAGCATTCATTTCATTCAGTCTTGTCACAATATCCCACCACTGCTTTCTGGCATTGAGCGTTTCTGGTGACAGGTCTGCTGTAAATCTCAGGGAAGCTTGCTTGAACATGATTTCCCCTTTTGATCTTGCTGTTTTCAGAATTCTGTCTCTATCTGTGGGATTTGTCATTGTGACTAGGATGTGTCTTGGGGTGGTTTTTCTGGGGTCTCTTTTGGTTGGTACTCTTCGGGCATGCAGGATTTGATCACATATATTCTTTAGCTCTGGGAGTTTCTCTTTAATGATGTTCTTGACCATTGATTCTTCCTGGAAATTTTCTTCCTGGGTCTCTGGGACTCCAATGATTCTTAAGTTGTTTCTGTTGATCTTATCATAGACTTCTATTTTCGTCTGTTCCCATTCTTTGACTAATTTTTCCATTGTCTGCTCATTTGCTTTAAGTTTTTTGTCCAATCTCTCCTGCTGTATGGAATTGTTATGTATCTCATCTTCCACAGCACCAAGTCTATTCTCAGCTTCTGATACCCTGTCCCAGAGCTTATCCATTTTGTCATTCACTTCGTTTACTGAGTTTTTCAGGCCTGTAAGTTGACATGTTATTTCAGTTTGGAGTTTTGTCATTTCTGCCTTCATATTTTCTTGGTTCTTATTAGTGTTCTGTTCAACTCGATCCATGGTTTCTTGGAGTCTGTTGAGCACCTTCCATATTGCTAGTCTAAAGTCCTTATCTGAGAGGTTGATTAGTTGTTCAGTCATTATCTGGTCCTCAGAATTGTCATCTTCATTCTCTATGTCTGATGCTGGCCTGCGCTGTTTCCCCATTGTCACATTTGTATTGTGGGTTTTTCTACGTGTTGTAGTGGTATTCATTGTCTATATGATGTAGGCAGCACACTCCTCTGGCTCCTCCCTTTCTGGATGGGCTGACTTGCCTCTAAGGGAGGGGAGTCCTCCGTGGATGAAGCCTCACACTGGGTCAAATCTTAGGCCCGAGCATGTAACAGAGAAGACAGTCCAGAGAGAAATGTTTGCTTCTGTGATATAGCGCCGTTCTTAGTGTGATTTTTCCTTCTTGTTGCAATGGAGTTCTTTCCTTAGAAAGAGTGCACGGCCGCGTAGCGAAGCGGAGCGGCCGTGCTCCTCTGAGCCTCTTTTTGCCCCACTCGCAAGAGTTTCACGCAAGAGGACAGTAGACAGACATAGACAGGTCACACTCACAGTCTTTCACAGCTGAGCCCCACTGGGCCGGTGTACTTTCGCGGATTTTCCCCGCCTGGTGTCACACACAGGGAGCCAGCTTTTGCAAAGGATAGCCGGTTTTTATGCTCTGAAGTCCCTCCCTGAAAATGGCGTCTGGGCGAGCGAGGTTTCTGGAGGCTCTTTTTGCCCCACTCGCAAGAGTTTCACGCAAGAGGACAGTAGACAGACATAGACAGGTCACACTCACAGTCTTTCACAGCTGAGCCCCACTGGGCCGGTGTACTTTCGCGGATTTTCCCCGCCTGGTGTCACACACAGGGAGCCAGCTTTTGCAAAGGATAGCCGGTTTTTATGCTCTGAAGTCCCTCCCTGAAAATGGCGTCTGGGCGAGCGAGGTTTCTGGAGGCTCTTTTTGCCCCACTCGCAAGAGTTTCACGCAAGAGGACAGTAGACAGACATAGACAGGTCACACTCACAGTCTTTCACAGCTGAGCCCCACTGGGCCGGTGTACTTTCGCGGATTTTCCCCGCCTGGTGTCACACACAGGGAGCCAGCTTTTGCAAAGGATAGCCGGTTTTTATGCTCTGAAGTCCCTCCCTGAAAATGGCGTCTGGGCGAGCGAGGTTTCTGGAGGCTCTTTTTGCCCCACTCGCAAGAGTTTCACGCAAGAGGACAGTAGACAGACATAGACATGTCACACTCACAGTCTTTCACAGCTGAGCCCCACTGGGCCGGTGTACTTTCGCGGATTTTCCCCGCCTGGTGTCACACACAGGGAGCCAGCTTTTGCAAAGGATAGCCGGTTTTTATGCTCTGAAGTCCCTCCCTGAAAATGGCGTCTGGGCGAGCGAGGTTTCTGGAGGCTCTTTTTGCCCCACTCGCAAGAGTTTCACGCAAGAGGACAGTAGACAGACATAGACAGGTCACCCTCACAGTCTTTCACAGCTGAGCCCCACTGGGCCGGTGTACTTTCGCGGATTTTCCCCGCCTGGTGTCACACACAGGGAGCCAGCTTTTGCCGGTCTCACATTTTCTATCTTATTGCATTTGTTGGGACCTGAATTATTTTTTTAATAATCTTTATTTAAGCATCTTGATTACAAATATGATTGTGATTAGGTTTCAGTCATGTAAAGAACAACCCCCTTCAGCAGTGCAACATTCCCACCACCAATGTCTCAAATCTCCCTCCATCCCACCCCCCCCTCCAGTAGTCTCACTCATCTATGGGTTTTAAGAAAAATAAAAGTCATTTTTTGCAACAATCCTGAGACAATGAGAGGAGGGCTGGAACTTCCAGCTCACTTCATGAAGCTCACCACAAAGAGTGGTGAGTGCAGTTATAGAAATAACTACACTGAGAACTACCATAACCATGTGAATGAATGAGGGAACTGGAAAGCCTGTCAATGTCCAGTTTTTTTTTTTTTTGTGGAATCTCCATATTTTTAATAAAGGCTGGACTAGGCAGCATTTCCATCAGCAGTAAATGAGAATTTTTGTCCCCACATCCCTGTCAGCACTGATCTTGTACTTTGTTATGTGTGCTACTTTCTGTGGCATAAGATGATACCTCATTGTTTTGATTTACATCTCCCTGATTAGTGATTTGGAGAATTTCGTCATGTGCTTTTAGGCCATCTGTCTTTCCTCTTTGAGGAAGTGTCTTCATTTCTTTCCCCCATTTTTTGATGGGGTTTCTTACTAAATTCATCAGTACCTTGTATATCTATACTATTAGCCCCTTATCTGATGAGTATTAGGTAAGTAGTTTCTCCCATTCTGTGGTGGCCTTTGTTTCCTAGTCACTATTTCCTTTGAGGATCAGAAGCTCCTCAGTTTAATATAATCCCATTTGTTTATCTCTGCTTCCACTTATTTGGACTGTGGTGTTTCCTCCTTAAAGATGCCTTTAGTTTCAATGTCATGGAGTATTTTACCTACATTTTTTATATACTTTATGGTTTTGAGTCTGATATCAAGATGTGATCCGTTTTGATTTGACCTTTGTGCATGGTGTTAGATGGAGTTTGCTTCTTGGCATGGGCCTGATTAGTTGTCCCAACACCACTTGCTGAAGAGGCTTTCCTTGCACTATTTTGCATTTCTTGCCCCTTTATCAAAGACAGATTGTCTGGGAAACAGTCTCTGAATACTTAAGTTTATTCTATTGATCTGAGGGGGTCTGTCTTTATCCCAATACCATGCTGTTTTAATGACTATTGCTTTGTAATACAATATAAAGTTGGGGAAAGTGATGCCTCTCATACTCCTTTTCCTAAGGGTTGCTCTAGCAATTAATAGGTGTTTATTGTTCCAAGTGAATTTCTGGAGTGTTTGATCTGCCTCTTTGAAGAATGTCATGGGTATCGTTAGAGGAATTGCATTAAATTTGTACAGTGCTTTGGGGAGTTATTGCCATTTTAACTATGTTAATTCTCTCAATCCATAAACAGGGTATGTGCTTCTATTTCCTTGTGTCCTCTTTTATTTCTTGAAGCAGGGTTTTGTAGTTTTCTTTGTATAGATCCTTCACCTCTTTAGTTAAATTGACTTCAAGGTATTTGAGTTTATGTGGCACGAATGTGAATGGGATTTTTTTTAATGTCCATTTCTTCTCTATCATTATTGATGTACAAGAAGGCCATTGGTTTTTGTTTGTTTTTTTTAATATTTTTTATTTATTGAAGAAAATGCATCACATAGTTGACATAACTGATCATAATACAATTGTTTCAGGAAGACCAAAAGCAACATGATTAAAAAAATTAAAAAATGAAGGACAAACTAAAGAGATGAGAGAAAAAGGAAATAAAATGTTTAGTGGCAAATATATTTTTGAAAATCATTGAATCACCAATGAACTCATTAAAGTACTAGCATAAAGTTTAGTAAGCTCTTTTTTTTTTTTTTTAAGGATAAAAGTTTAAAAATTACAGTAAAAACGGTGTGAGTAGCAATTGTTGTTTGCATAGGCCCAGCAAAATATGGGGGAAATGGAAGGGAAAAGCCATTGATTTTTGTGTGTAAATTTGTAGCCCGCCACTTTGTTATACAAATCTGTTGTTTCTAGAAGCTTTTTGGTAAAGTCTTTAGGATTTTCTAAATATAGTATCATGTCATATGTAGACATTGAGAGCTTGACTTCTTTCCTGTCTGGATGCCCTTGATATTTTTTTTTTATGTATTTATTTCTTGCCCAATTGCTGTGGCAATTCCAGTACTATGTTAAACAGGAGTGGCAAGAGAGGGCAGCCTTGTCTTGTACCAGATTTTAGAGGAAAGGCTTTTAGTTTATATTCATTGAATGTAATATTTGCCATGGGTTTGTGGTAAATGGCCTTTACTATATTTTAAAAAGATTCTTTCATTTCCATGTTGTTGCTATTTTTTTTATCATGCATGGTTATTACTTTCTCTGCATCTATTGATATGATCATGTCTTTTTTTTCTTTTGTTGATATGGTTTATTACATTGATTTGTGTATGTTAAGCCATTTTTGCATCTCTAGAATGCTTCTTGATGAAGCATTGGATCCTATTTGCTAGGATTTTGTTGAGGATATTTGCATCTGTGTTTATCACTGTTATTGGTCTGTAGTCTTTTTGGTTTGGGGGAGAGTGGTTTGCAGCATCTCTGTCTGCTTTTGGTATCAGGGTGATGTTAGCTTTGTGAAAACTGTTTAACCATTTTAATTTTGATTACCATGTTTATTTCCTCAATAGTGTTTCTTGAAGCTTCTTAGCTTCATGAAAACTGTTTAACCATTTTAATTTTGATTACCATGTTGATTTCCTCAATCGTGTTTCTTGAATCTTCTTAGGGTCTATTTAAATATGTCAGATCATCTTGGTTCAACCAGGGAGTCCAAGAATTTATTCATTTCTTCCAAGTTCTCGTTTTGTGGCATAGAGTTCCTCAAAGTAGTTTCTGATTACCCTTTTAATTTCAAGAATTTATTCATTTCTTCCAGGTTCTCTTGTTTTGTGGTATAGAGTTCCTCAAAGTAGTCTTTACCCTTTGAATTTTTGTAGTATCTGTAGTGATCTCCCACTTTTCATTTCTAATTTGGTTTATTAAGTTTTTCTCCCTTTCTTTGTTTTGCTAGTGGTTGTTCAACTCACTGCTGAATAATCAGTGGGTAAGAGGAAATCAAAAGATTCCTAGAAACAAATGCAAATGAAAACACAAATTACCAGAATTTGTGGGACTCAGCAAAAGCAGTGCTAAAAGGAAAATTTATAGCTTTGCAAATGCTCATTGGGAAGGAAGAAGAGGCCTACACAAACAACTTAATGACACAGCTTACAATAAAATGTACCAAAAATAGATAGATAGAGGGAAATAACAAAGCTTAGAGCAGAAATGAATGATTTGGAAATCTAAAAAGCAATCTGAAAGATTATTGAAAGTTGGTTCTTTACATATCACTCTTGCTGGACAAAGATGCAAAAATTTCAAGTAAACTAAAATTATTAATAGGACAAATATTTGCAGCATATATGAAAATATACTTTGTTACCAAAGTGAATTTAATCCAGGGTGGAGGTTTCATTTGACAAACTCATATTAACAAAGAATATGGTTGTCAGATGTGGTAAAAGTACATACAATAGTCGCATATACCTTTGTAAAAAAAAAAAAAAAGTATTACAAGAATTGGAGTAAAGAGCCTGGAGAGATAGCACAGCGGCATTTGCCTTGCAAGCAGCCGATCCAGGACCAAAGGTGGTTGGTTCGAATCCCGGTGTCCCATATGGTCCCCCGTGCCTGCCAGGAGCTATTTCTGAGCAGACAGCCAGGAGTAACCCCTGAGCACTGCCGGGTGTGACCCAAAAAAAAAAAAACAAAACAAAATGAAAAAAAAAAAAAGGAATTGGAGTAAAGGAAACTTGAAATTTGATTGAAGATATTTACCAAGAGAAACATGGATGACAGACTCTTTGGTATACATCTTCTGGGAGTAAGGGAAACAGATTCAAGGCTGGAGAGAGTACAGTGGCTAAGAACTTTTATCTTGCAAACTACCAGCCCTGGTCTCCTGAGCACTACCAGGAGCAATTTCTGAGTATAGGGCCAAGAGTTACTTGAACATTGTCAGGTGTGGCCACCGAACTAGACAAAAATAATAATAATAATGTTGATGTCTTGAGTGCACTTTCAAAGAGCTGGCCACAAGTATTTTTGATTAGTCACTCACACTGCTATTTATCATTATGATTTAAATATTGCTCCACATTAAGTAAACCATAATTCAATATACCCCATTAGTAAAACATTTTCATAATTATATGGTATTATAACTAAATAAAATAACCACAATATAAAAAATCTTTATTTTCCACTTTTCGTAATATGGAAAAGTCAAATGTACTTTTCTAGTTTTTTTCCTTCAAAGACAGCTGAATATATTTAAAACGTAGTTCTAAGAGGAAACGTGGAAAATGTTTAGATACTGCTCCTTATGATAGAAATATTTAAAGAATAGATGGGCCCAGAGAGATAGCACAGCGGCGTTTGCCTTGCAAGCAGCCGATCCAGGACCAAAGGTGGTTGGTTCGAATCCCGGTGTCCCATATGGTCCCCCGTGCCTGCCAGGAGCTATTTCTGAGCAGACAGCCAGGAGTAACCCCTGAGCATTGCCGGGTGCGGCCCCAAAACAAAACAAAACAAAACAAAAACAAAAAAAAAAAAACAGAAATATTTAAAGAATAGAATTTTTGTATGTTCAAGAAGTTGTACTATAGTAAAATATAAAGTTTGTTTGTTATCTATATTCTTCATTTTTTTATTTTTTGTTTTTTGTTTTTGGGCCACACCCGGCAGCGCTCAGGGGTTACTCCTGGCTGTCTGCTCAAAAATAGCTCCTGGCAGGCACGGGGGACCATATGGGACACCGGGATTCGAACCAACCACCTTTGGTCCTGGATCGGCTGCTTGCGAGGCAAACGCCGCTGTGCTATCTCTCCAGGCCCCTATATTCTTCATTTTAAAAGATGCCTTAATAAATTTGATGATGTAGTTACTAGAAAATTAGAACTGAAAAATATATAACGAATACAGTAAAATATTCTCACTGCTAAAACAATGGGAAGCTTAATCATTGATGAATCAACAAGTTAGAACTTTGTAATGTTGTGTTGCAGTCACCTAGGTAATTAAAGTTTTAGTTATTTCAGCCTTTCTGAGCATTTGGTTTATGAGTATCATATTTTGAAAGGGCCATGAAAACTTGCATATTGATTGCCTATAGTCTCCTTCATGTCTGTAATTGAATTGGAAAGTGTTCTAAACAGGAGTTACTCCAAGAACTATCTCTGGTCTGTCTTAGAATCATTTGGTTCTGTTCTGGAAGGGGAGAGGGACTTTATCCTTTGGTGTTCAGGTGCTACTCTCCTCACTCTGTGCTCAGGGTCACTCCTGTAGTGCTCATGCTCAGAGAACTCTGTATTGCTATTTATAAAAACCAGAATTACATGCATGCAAGGCAAGTGCCTTAACCCTTGTAGTCTTTCTGGCCTGGAAATACAGGTTCTTGACCATACCTACTAAGTTAGTGCCTGAGGGAGAATCGCAGGGTAGCAAAAAAATGGCATCTGGGTCCAAAATACCAACCTCAGGAGAACTACCATGGCAGAATCAAATAACTCATGACAGCATCATGAATATTGGTGTAAGGGGAAAAACTAGATTTGAATAGGCATGCTATTTGCCTGAACACAAAACCAGAATATAATATGTTCTAACATTAGATGAAAGGGATTTGAGAGAAATCTGGAGACACAAAAACACAGTTTTGTATACATTTATAATGTACTGCTTAATTGGCATATAGACTTTTCCAGTGTATTTTCCCTTATTGATGCGAATCAACATGAAATTAGCAATTATTATTTCCTTTATTAGGAAAATTTTCCTTCACTTACCATCATATACTAGATAATAAATGTTTACAATTTCTTCCCACTAAATATCTCAGCTTTGTTTTTCATTGATTTGGTTATAGTATGGTTACAGTTATGATTAATGAGTCAGTTTTACTGTTTGGGCATTGGGAGTGAGATAGGACTATTTTTATTTCTATTTATTTATTTTGGTTTGGGGGCCATACCTGGCACCACTCAGGGTTTAATCCTGGCTCTGTGCTCAGAAACCACTCCTGGCAGGATTATTTTTAGAAGAGACTAAATTTTTTTTTATTGTAATTGATTCTATGCCACAGTGAGTAGATCTGTGTGGCTGAAGCACCTTCCCTGATCTCAGTTTTTAAGTATCAGAGACACAGGGCTTAACAATCATTCCTTACATGCTGTTGACCCTGGTCCCATCTTTTGGACGACATGAGCAGAGCAGCATTACATCCTCAAGCTCTTGCATTGAATTGGGAGATCATTGGTTAAGAATTGCACTATCCAAACAGCTCTTGGGTGGTGTTCCATAAAAGCACAGTTATAAATGAGTTCATCATAAAAAAAAAAATCTAGCCTTCCTTTAAAATTACTCTGAGGGGTCAGAGACATAGCAGAGGTAAGGGGTTTGCCTCACATGCAGACAGACAGTGGCTTGAAACCTAGCATCCCATTTGGTCCCCCAAGCCTGCCAGGACCGATTTCTGGGTGTGATCCAAAAACCAAACACACACACACACACACACACACACACACACACACACACACACAAAATTATTCAGAATTCATCCAGTATCCAACTTCTCAGCATAATACTCTCCATGTGTTGGGGAGTATTTTTTTATTATTTAGTTTTATTTAGTTATTTTATTTCATTATTTTCTCTATGTAAAGAAAAATGTTTCACATAGTTGACATAGTTGACCATCTACATATTTTTCCAGATAAGTGAGAGCAAAGTTATTATTTAAAAAGAATGGAAAAAAATAAAAACAAAAAAGGAAGAGAAGAATGAAAAAAAAATTTTTTTTGGTTTTTGGTCCATACCCGGTGACGCTCAGGGGTTACTCCTGGCTATGCACTCAGAAATCATTCCTGGCTTGGGGACCATATGGGACGCTGGGGAATCCAACTGCAGTCTGTCCTAAGCTAGTGAGTGCAAGGCAGATGCCTTATGCCCTGCACTGCTGCTCCGGCCACTCCAGCCCCGGAAAAACATTTTTTGGTGGTGGTGGTGGTGGTGGGGTCACACCCAGTGGTGCTTAGAGGCTCTGCTGGCTCTGTGCTGAGGGGTTACTCCTGGCTCTGCGCTGAGAAATTGCTCCTGGCAGGCTCGGGGGACCTTATGGTTTACTGGGAATGGAATCAGTGCCTGTCCTGGGTTGGCTGCATGTAAGGCAAACGCCCTACCACTGTGCTATTGCTTGGACCCCTAGAAGAAAGAAAATTTTTAAAAGAAAGGAAAAAAGTACAGTAGCAAGCAAATCTGAAAATAACTATCTCCAGTGGAGTAATTAATAATAGAAGGTTTAGTAAGATTTTGTTAGTTGTCCATTCTGTTAAACTATGTGTTCCTATAAGAATGACAGCATCCAAGATCCCCCCCACACCAGGCGGGTCTTCAGGGCCACGCCTGGTTAATCAGGCCCTGGGGGGAGGGGGTGAGAAATTCCTCCCTATGCATCCAAAAACTACAGAACCGCGCGGGGGCGCAAGCCCCCACGCATACTTCATGTATTGAGAGTATTCTTTATTCTTATGTTATGTTTTGCGTATCCAGATATTCATTTTTTATTCTGCCCTTTCACACACCCCTACAAAGCTCTTTTTTACTCCTTAACTCTCTAACCCCCCCCAAACGTCACTAACCTACATTAGTCTTTTTAACTTCAGTAGTATACAATCCTAATCACAGACCAAAGCCATGCATTGTGTGTAATAACCCTAAACTGTTTCAAGATACATAAAATGGACACGTATTTCTTTAGAATATTTTGTGTTCTTTCTCTGACAGCTATAATTCTTACTAAATGTTGTCTTATGCAGTGACGATTCTAACCACTTTTTTTTTTTTTTTTTTTTTTGGTTTTTGGGCCACACCCGGTAACGCTCAGGGGTTACTCCTGGCTATGTGCTCAGAAGTTGCTCCTGGCTTGGGGGACCATATGGGACACCGGGGATCGAACCATCCAAGGCTAGCGCAGGCAAGGCAGGCACCTTACCTTTAGCGCCACCGCCCGGCCCCTCTAACCACTTTTTATCTTCTCTTTTTGAGCTGTTTAACAAGGAATTTTGGTGAAAGAGTCCCCCAGTTTAATGCTTATGATTGAACCATATCATGGGAATCGTTGGAATTGTTCTTATGGCCCCCATATGCGCCAATAACACATGTGGCATTGCTCCTTTTTTGCATAAGCACATTAAAATGGGAAAATATTATACATACAAATAAGATCCTATCTAATAGAGATTGGAACACACAAATCTTGTAGTGCAAAGGGACCTTACGCCCTGAACATTGACATAACGACCTGGCACAGACCTCTGAAGAAAGGGCATTTTCCATTCACCCCTGAACCAGGGAAGCCATCCACGAAACATCCAGGCTAGTCTATATCATCACCTGGAAGCAATCCTCTACCGCGGAAGACCCTACACTGCTCAGACATAGACCTGCTTAAAAGAAACTTCCCTTAACACTGAGAAGACTTAACAACAACAACGACCTGCTTACAGGACAGGGCTCCCTGCATTGCCCTTTGATTGTGAGGTGAAACGAGAGGACACTCCATATCCTGACCTCAATGTAGGATATGAAGATTCCAGGATCTTTAATACAGAAACATGATACCAACAACAGAGACTGTGTGAAAAATAAAAGTATGTTGGCACTACAGACAGTGTCTTGGATTGGACAATCTAGCTTGCCTGGAGCCTAGAGTTGGTCTTGTGCCAGGAAACTTCAGGGATCAGGTCTCTTTGTATTTAGGCCAAGGTTATTTCTTTCCATGTCCCTCATATTTTGGTGGGCCTATGCAAACAACAATTGCCACTCCAACACCATTTTTACTGTGCTCCTTTGACTCTAATCCTTAAAAAGAACCCACTTAAAATTTGAGGTTAACTTAAGCTAATATGCATGTATTTGGAAATGTAAAAAAGTACATGCCTGTAATGTTTAAGGAGTTACGTATGTTTTATGGCTTTAGATTGCCTTGTGTGCTGTTAAGAAATATTATAATGTGTTACAATCTGGGGACTTGAGGGACAACGTAATTGTACATGGATTCTGTCTTATTTATCTTAATGTTCTTTGGCTGAAATTTCAAAGTTAAGATATCAGCAAGGGGACCTCTGAGAATTATGTTATGGGTGATTGTCCTTCCACTGTAACTTTACCTTGTCCTCTTTCTTTGCATCCTTGTTCTCATAATTAAAAATAAAAAAATTAATTAAAAAAAAGAATGACAGCATCAAACAAATGAAGTTATCCAAGAATTCAAAGCATTATTACTGATACTGTGGCTTTTATGGGGTGTGTCCTCCGCTACCAGACTTCCTAGAAGGATGACATGGGGGGCTGCTTGTACTCACTACAAAAAAGCCCTGGTGATATCAGCCCCCCAAAAATCAGTGTAACTAAAGTTTGGACAGATTGGTGTCCCTAAGAGAATCAAAAAGGAGTGGTAAGGCAGGGCCATTGGCAAAATGGTGATTGTGGGTGATAGATGCAGCAGGACAGAGGTTTGTCCTACATTCCTCTCCCAAGATTACCAGTTTTCTGCTGTGTAGCAGTGTACCCATAATTTTTTACATCTCTTTTTAAAAAAGAGTGAGTCTCTGAAGCAGCCCACTGTTTCATGATCTTTGTTTTGGTTTTGGGACCATACCAGGCAGTGTTCAGGGGTTACTCCTGGCTCTGTGCTCAGAAATTGCTTCTGGCAGGATTGGGGTGGCCATATGGGATACCAGGGATTGAATCCAGGTCTGTCCCAGATTGGCTGTGCTATCACTCTGGTCACTATTTTATTATTTTAAAATATTTTGTTATTAACCCACTTTCTTTGCCTTCCCTTTGTTGTTGTTTAAACTAGGTTATAGCCTTTTGATGGCAATGCTTGTTCACAGGCATGCTGAGGATTTTGGTTATTTAGGTCAGTGTTTTTCTTTTTTTTTGGGGGGGGGGCACACCCATTTGATGCGCAGGGGTTACTCCTGGCTAAGCGCTCAGAAATTGCCCCTGGCTTGGGGGGACCAAATGGGACGCCGGGAGATCGAACCACGATCCTTCCTTGGCTAGTGCTTACAAGGCAGACACCTTACCTCTAGCGCCACCTCTCCGGCCCCTAGGTCAGTGTTTTTTCAACCTTTTTTGTGCAAAGGCACACTTTTTCATGAAAAAAAAAAAATCACGAGGCACACCAACATTAGAAAATGTACATGGGGGGCTGGAGAGATAGCATGGAGGTAAGGCTTTTGCCTTTCATGCAGAAGGACGGTGGTTCGAATCCTGGCATCTTATATGGTCCTCTGTGCCTGCCAGGGGCAATTTCTGAGCATAGAGCCAGAAGTTACCCTTGAGTGCTGCTGGGTGTGACCCCCCTAAAAAACAGATAATGTACATGGGGGGTCGGAGAGATGGCATGGAGATAGAGCATTTGCCTTACATCCAGAAGGACAGTGGTTCGAACCCTGGCATCCCATATGGTCCTCCATGCCTGGCAGGGCGATTTTTGAGCTCAGAGCCAGAAGTAACCCCAGAGTGCTGCCGGGTGTGACCCAAAAACCAAAAAAAAAAAAAAAGTACATAGAATCTATTATGCTGAGTGGAATGAGCCAGAGAGAGAGAGAGAGACACAGAATAGACTCATCTATGAATTTTAAGAAAAATAAAATACATGTTTACAATAATTCCCAGAGACAAAAGAGAGGAGGGCTGGACACAGCTCACAACATGAAGGTCACCACAAAATGATGAGTGATTAGAGAAATAACTACTTTGAGAACTATCATAACAATGTGACTGAATGAGGGAAGCAGAAAGCCTGTCTAGAGTACAGGCGGGGGTGGGGTGGGGAGGAGGGAGATTTGGGACATTGGTGATGGGAATGTTGCACTGGTGAAGGGGGGTGTTCTTTACATGACTGAAACCCAACTATAATCATATTTGTAATCAAGGTGTTTAAATAAAGATATAATTCACCCTTTTGCCCTTTTGGGCCTTTTGGTCTTTTGCCAGCATGGAGGTCAAGGGGAAGATGGATGAAAGGAGTTAAGACGTAGGGCTAGCTAAGAATGGCTGAATGCTTAATTGGTTATAATATAGGCCACACATGTGGTGGATAGGGCATGAATAAAGTTGATGCATCCTGAAAAAAAAAAGATATAATTCAAAAAACAGAAAATGTTAGAAAATTTAACTCTGCCTATATTGACTATATATAAAGTAATTCTTTTGAATAGGAATCAAATAAACACAAATTATTTTATAATTACTTTACTATGAAATAAAGTATTTTATAATTGGTTCATATTTCTGCTTACTTAGTCAGTGCTAAACCAGGGCCTGTTTGGCTGAACACAAAGCTGATATTCTGGCAGGAATCAAAGAAAGATACACGTAGCTCTTTGTCAACAGCTCTCAGTCTGTCTCTGTCTTTAATTTTCATAGTCCTTAACATGTGCTTCAGCTCACAAATAGACCAATCATGCCAAAGCTGCTTGTTGTGGATGAAATTGGTATATTTCCCCTAGCACACCAGACAATATCATGACACAATAGTGTGCCACAGCACAGTGGTTGAAAAACGCTGATTTAGGTTGTTGTGCTTACTGGGGGTCACTGGTGCTGACATGCCTGGAGTTCCCACGCTTGAGTTGTAGTGCTTGTACACACCTTGAAGCTGTCTGCTAGATATCATACACTCTGTTGGGGTTTGTGTCTCAGAAGCTCAGCAGTTTCCCTGACTAAGCATGTGGGAGACAATGAGGATAGAACTCATCATGACTTTATTCTTGAAAGATATGTGCTTGTCTGTTTTTGTTTTTTTTTTTTTTAAATATGGAACGCTTCACGAATTTGCGTGTCATCCTTGCGCAGGAGCCATGCTAATCCTCTCTGTATCGTTCCAATTTTAGTATATGTGCTGCCGAAGCGAGCACTGTTTGTTTGCTTTTAAGCCACCAAGTTATGTGCTAGAATCATCTTCCTAAACAGTCCCTGCCTCTCTTGTCTTCAGCTTTATGTTACCATTACTAGTGGATTCCTTTCTTTGAAGCTTTCAAATTTCCTTCCTTCTCCTATGAAAGCAGATTCATTGTCTGAGTCTTTCTTCCGTACACCTCAGGTCCTATATTGTCAAAAAAAAAGTAAGATTTTTGAAATTTTAGGTTTTAGATGTAACAGAATACCATTGAAAGCCTAAAATCTATTTTAAAATACTAGGAACAAGATGGTTTTGTTGAGTCTAAATAAATGGTACACCTGAAAACAAAAGCAAAAAACAAGTAAGACTACAGCCTGGGAGAATGGAGCAAATGCCTTGCCCCATCTCAATACATGTACATCTCAATACATGCATAATAAGAAGGGGACGTGCCCAGAGGCATACTTACTGGTTCCTCTGTTTTCCCATCGATTCTCTCTAGCACAACCCTGAGCCTGCAGTTCCCTTGCTGATTAGCATAACATTAATAAAATGCATGCATTTGCATGTACACACATACTGTACTGAAAGTACAGTTAGTATTGTACTGTACTGATAGTACAAAAATCCTGTACTGAGATTAGAACATGAATAAGGCTCTTATTCTGGCTGGGAAATACAAAGACTTGTGAAGATCTATTTGGTATTTATTGATTTCTTCAGTATCCAAAGATCTGAGCTAGCTCTTAAGGACTTTCTTTGTGTTTTATAGTGTATATTGCATACGTTTTTTTTTTTGTCTGTTTATTTATTTTAGAATCTGCTTCAGAAATATATGTGAATTTTCAGTCGGAATGGGTTCACCTGTTTTTTCTCTAGGGTTGACAAATATAAACAGGGCACACCAAGTAAAACTGGAATTTTTAAATGATGAAAAGAAGTTCATGGTTCACATGAACCAAGCAATATTTCAGATATGTTGACATTTATTATTTCCTTAGAATTCAAATTTATCTGGTCGCCCTGCATTTTATCTGGTGACTATTTCTATCATTTCCTCTTTCTCTTGTCTTACAACTACAGTCTTAGACCAGAACTCTCTTTACCCAGGCCTCGCTATCAATACCCAGCTGAGGGACCTTTCCATCATGACTAATATGATTTAGTCTTCTATACATTAGGTTTGTGAGTGTGTGTGTGTGAGTGGTAGTCATTAACCTTCTACCACACATGAAACTATAATGCCTATTATGATGTGATTTTTATTGTGCAATCATATACTATATTTTGTACGTGTTTGCCTGGATGCATTTTCTGTGGAGGATTTTTTTTTAATACTGAGGGTCACCTAGTCCACTCCCCTTTTAAGCCTGAAATATAAGACCAGAGAAGTGCTGAAAGCTTAGCAATATCAAACAGTGAGTATTTGGTAAACTGATATCAAAATACATATGGTATCTGGCTGTTACTCAAACTATGTTTGATCTCTGCTGTTATCTTTAGGTCAGAATTTGCCATATGTCCTTCAGTTCTGTCTCCTTGGAGCACTATACCTTATCCTTTTTGATAAAGCTTAAAGGTCAAATTTCTTAGGAAAACTTCTCGAGTATCTTTACACATTGATAATGGATCCTTTCACTCTACTTTTAAGTCCTTAATATATATCTCTAATATAGCATTTATTTTTTGTTGTTGTTGTTGTTGTTGATTTTTGGGCCACACCCGGTGATGCTCAGGGGTTACTCCTGGCTATGCACTCAGAAATCGCTCCTGGCTTGGGGACCATACGGGACGGCCAGGGGATCAAACCACGGTCTGTCCTAGGCTAGCGCGGGCAAGGCAGACACCTTACTGCTACGTCACCACTCCAGTCCTGTAATACAGCATTTATCTTATCACATTTCAGTTACTTACATGCTAGTCTATCACTACAGCTGTACTTGAAGTGGTTGTCTGATCTGAATTTCTGGTTCTTTTGTAAAGTATGATTGATTTTTCTCATAAAAATTTTTGGATTAATGCGTAATACTGTTCTTGTCTGGATCCTATAATTTGTTCCCTACCCTAGTTTCTCGGGTCACTGCCACAAAACTTCCTTGAGAACTTATGATATGAGATATGATATGAGTCGAATTTATATAGTTTTATTTTTTAGTTTGTGGGCCACAGCCAGTGGTATCACGGGAGAAGTTACTCTGGGTTCTGTGTTTGAAGGTTGCTCTTGGTGGTATTCTGGGAACTACATGGTGCTAGGAATCAAACCATGCCTCTCACAAACAAATATTTTGCAAAAGGGCTGGAGATACAGTACAGTAGGTAGGGCTTTTGTCTTGCATACGGCGGAATCCAGTTTGATTCCTAGCATCCCATATGGTCCCCTGAGCCTACCAGGAGGGACTTTTGAATGCAGAGGCTTGAGTAACCCCTAAGCACCACTTGGTGCACACCCCCCCCCCACAAAATGCTTTTCAAAAACTCAAGCTGTTTAATAGCTTTGAGAATTTTATGAGTAAATTTTTGCTTTTATTATTACTTACAATAAATGACTGTTAGTTAATTCCCCTTTTATGGAATAAAATAAATGTTTCTGTTTTAAAAGAAATTTGATTTGCTATTGGTTTTATAAAACACAATAAATTAAAAATAATGTATCTCAGGGAGGTGTCTTCCAAGATACATAATAAATATCAAGCCAAGAACTGTGAGTTATGCAAAGAAATAAGTGTAAGTGGGTTTAAAGAAATGTGTTCAGAGGGCTGGAGATATAGTACAAGAGACAGGTGTTTGCCCTTCATACAGCCAACGATTCCAATCTCCGCACCACACATGGTCTCCCAAGCATTGTCAGGGGTTGCTCCTGAGCAAAGCCAGCTGTGTCTGTTCCCCAAAGTTTTCCTGATTAATTTTGCTTCAATTCTGACTTTTTTTTGGGGGGGGGGGGTGTTTGGGTCACACCTGGCAGCGCTCAGGAATTACTCCTGGCTCTATGCTCAGGAATCGCTCCTGACAGGCTCGGGAGAGCATATGGGATGCTGGGATTTGAACTACTGACCTACATGCAAGGCAAATGCTTCACCTCCATGCTATTTCTCTGGCCCCAATTCTGACTTTCTTAATAATAATTGGAAAATCCCCTCATTTTATCATTTGACTGACAGGCATTAACCCTTCTGGTGATAACTAGATACCACAATAGTTAAAATGAATTGTGGAGTCATTCACTATTAGCACACAAACACAGCTGGAGTTTGCATTAAAAATAATTTTTTTCTCTGAAAGTTTCTCTTTTATTTCATAGCCACCAGGTCAATACAAACAAAATTTCCAATATTCCTGCAATAATTTTATACAGGCTTTACATAGTTTTGTCTGCACTTAAATCATAAAGTCTGTCATTCTCTGAAGAACTGTCTTTGTCCCTATCTCTGAGGGACACCGCTTAGCTCTCCTTTAATAAACTCTAAAAATAACATGTGTCAAGTGATTTGATCTACTTGGTGGGATGACTTTTCAGTGTGATCATGTGACAGGGTAAGCTAAATATTCCTGAGTATTGAGACATTCTCTTTTAGGACAAGTTTCAAATTTGATCTAGAGGTCACAAATCATTTGAAATATATATATATATATATATATATTTTTTTTTTTTTTTTTTTTTGCAGGCTAGAGAAATAGTACTCTGGGTAGAGTGTTTGCCTTGTATGTGGCCTACCTAAGTTTGGTTCCCAGCAACTCATATAGTGTCCCACGCCCCTCCAAGAATGATCTGTGATCACTACTGGGAATGGCCTCCCAAATAGTTTTGTACCCTCACTTAAATCATAAAAAAATCATAACAATTTGGTTATTCATTTGTTCTTTATAGGTTCTAAATATTTTTGTCTTTTTTCCACAAATATTTATCCCACCAAAACTACAATAATGAAAGCTTCGTCTCTGAGACTTCCTTACCTGCCAGTTTTCTCTACTTTCTCTTTAGCCACCTTCTTCATTGCCTTTGCTATCTCTTTTCCTATCAATCCTACAACTTCTCATCATGTAAATATTATCTGTACTCTATCTCAAGCCTAGATGCTCCCATACATGTAGCTTTCTTTTATATATTGTTTGAACATTATCTTGAATGTCTAAGTTATTTAAAATCTAACATGTCCCAACTAAATATGCTGCCCCCATCACTTCATTTACTTCTAAGTCTACCTCATCTCTAGAAATGGCAGCTTTGTATACTTGGGGTGGAGGGAGGGTGGAAATATTAACTTTTCTTTCATTCTTTCAACACTCTACATTTGGTCTGTCAGCAGCACTTCCTTCCAAATTTACCTTCAAGTTGATAACTTTTCACCACCTCCTTTGCTACTTCCTGACTTCACATCCCATCTCTGACCTGGACTACTTTAAGAATCTCCTAATTTATCTCCCTTTCTGTCTTGTTGTTCCCGTGTTACTCTATTAAAATATGTGAGGTCATGTTTCTCCTTTGTTTAAAGAATCTCATATCTCCCCATCTCACCCACTATAAAAAACAACCTCCTTATCATGATTCATAAAATCCTGCATGATTGCCTCATAGGCCACATCTCTTTGTTTTTTATTTGTTTGTTTGTTTTGGGTCACACCCAGTGGCACTCAGGGGTTACTTCTGACTCTGCACTTAGAAATCATGCCTGTTAGACCACATCTCTTAATAACTCCTTTTCATTTCCCTTTCACATTGACCCCTCTAAGCGGACCTCTTCATGATATACTGACAGGACAGGCATATCATGTAACCTATTTTTACCTCTTTTCAACCTCTTCCAGGTATCCGTGTGGCTTGCAGGCTTGCTTTCATTTTTTGTCTTTAATTGTCTTAACACTGTTAGCAACCTTGTTTTGCCTGATTGCTCTTATTTCACTATACTAAGCATTCCTTGTTTGGATTTTGTTTTGGGGTCATGCCTAATGGTGCTCAGGGTTTACTCCTGGCCCTACACTCAGGGGTCACTCCTGGAGGTGCTTGGAGAACTGTATGGAGTGCCTGGATATCAAACTGGGGTTGGTTGCAGGCAAGGCAAATGCCTTAACCCCTTTATTATGTCTCTGACTACTCTTTCCTCCTCCCCCTCCCCAACCCCCACCCCCGACCCAGCATCCCATATTGTCTCCTAAGCCTGCCAGGAGTGATTTCTGAGGACAGAGACTGGAGTAACCCCTGAGCACCATCAGGTGTGGCCCCAAAACAAATAAAAAACTAAAAGTACTTCCAGTGTTGAAGATATTAAATTTTTATTATATATTTTACTCGTAATAGAAGTGATTTTCACAATATAGTTAATAATTC
The DNA here is from genome assembly GCF_024139225.1 of Suncus etruscus. Taxonomy (NCBI): domain Eukaryota; kingdom Metazoa; phylum Chordata; class Mammalia; order Eulipotyphla; family Soricidae; genus Suncus; species Suncus etruscus. The sequence goes on from NC_064858.1 coordinate 94,384,775, forward strand.
ATATATAAAATATATAGTGTTCTTTGAGGGAGTTAAAACTTAAAAATTGAAACATAATTACTATTAGTAACTTGGGTGGAAATATAAACAATTAAAAATTTGTGTTGAAGGGCTACTAACTCTGAACTGATTTTTTTCAAGAGATGATGAATATAAATGTATAGCTAGTTGTGAAAAGAAACCATGAGTCATTTCATACAAAAAATCATATCAGATAAGGGTTAAGGACAGAGTAACTTGGCAGTGACTGAAAGTTGGTAAGCACTGATAAAAATATTAGCTGCAAATTGGTCTTTATAAAAGACATGGCATGTGATAGCATGGGGCGAATTACTAAGCACCATAAGTGGTATTTTTTTTTTTTTTTTGGTTTTGGGCCACACCTGGCAGTGCTCAGGGGTTACTCCTGGCTGTCTGCTCAGAAATAGCTCCTGGCAGGCACGGGGGACCATATGGGACACCGGGATTCGAACCAACCACCTTTGGTCCTGGATCGGCTGCTTGCAAGGCAAACTATCTCTCCGGGCCCCCATAAGTGGTATTTTAATGGTTTTTTGTTTTATAGACAAGAATATTAAGGCTAGAGAAGTTAAATCACAGATTTTCATGATAGAAAAAAATCTTGATGTCAGTGTCCAACTCATTGGTTTATGAATAGAATTGGATTTTACATTGATGGTGGGTTCTAAGTAAAACAGAAGTTAAAAACCACTGTAAGGAGAAACCATTGCAAGGAAAATCCTGTAAGAAGACACTATCTAGGAGAGCAGCATATCATTTTCCAGGAAGCCCAACACAGCAAAAGTTTCTTCTACCACCTGTTCACACTTTATTCACTTTGATCAAAATGCACATGAAGATGTTAGTTTGAATTAGAGGCAAGCTATATGGGAAAATATATACCTTTAAACACTGAACACACATTATTAAGCCAAATAGTCTTGGTATAAGCAACAAGAACAGAGACTCAGGAAAGAGTGCAGAAAAGTCTCCCATCAGAATTTTCCTGTACAACCAGTGAATTATTGTCCACCTGCCTTCTTCCTCTATTATTTAAAGAGAGTTGATTTTAGATGCATCACTTGGTAATTCACTACAAATTGGCCAAAAGCCAAGCAGCCTTGATGATCTACAGAGGATTGCTGACACTCTACAACAATGAAAATCTTAAGAATTTATTACTTGTAGCATATCCACAACTCACAGTGGTAGAATAATGTAGCACAGCAAACACTGGAAAACATACTTCAGGGCTATTTGCCTTGCTTACAACCAACCTGGGTTTGATCCCTGGCATGACAGATAATCCTCCAAGTCCCACCTCCAAGTGTCACACTGAATTTGGAGCCAAGAGTAAACACTGAGCACCCCCAGAATGGTTCCAATACTGCCCACTTAATACAGAAATAAAATGCATCTATAGGCTACTAGGTACCTGGATAAAGAACCTCATACAAAAACTTTTCTCAAGACAGACAACAGTAATGGAATCAGACTCTCCCTTTGGGGGCATATAATTTATCTAGAAACTGATAGCACAAGCAAAGAGCTGTGATATTGCATGACTGGAATTATATTGTATAACGAAGACACTTTTCGAGATCCTGAGGGTTGGATGCAGGCACCTGCCCTCAGCTGCCAGCAGAGAGCTCCGGTTGATGGAGAATCTATCAATTGATGTTTTTGTTTTGTTACTGTTCAGGTCCTTCAGGTGTCTCTCCTTCAGATCTAGGGATTAAGCTTTCACTAGCACACCAATGTCAGGGTGGGGGTAGGAATGATTGAAAGAAAACAGGAAAAGCTCTCTGGGTCCTTCATCTGAAAAACAATGTTTATGGTTAAGACATCACGTGTTCAACTTATAAAAAACAAAGCACTGTGAAACATATGATTACAATACGAGGCTAAACTACAAAACCCATTTGGAATGTAGACATAGGGAAGAATCTTCCTGTTTCCAGTAACTATCAAAGACACAGGTCTCTTTGAAGAGGCCCACAAAGGATGACCTGACCAGCCGGTTAAGCTGCTGGTCTTATTTCCACTGTATTCATTGCTTCTGTGACGGGAGGTAACTTGAGTTCATACTAGTTACTTAAAACCACAGAAGCCCAATGAGTATAATTTTATATGCCTTTACGCGTATGAGTATATAGCCGTATTTCCATATAAGTAATATAGATTAATGGATTTTGGAATGAGATTTGAGTTTCAACACAATTCCTTAGTATTCCAGTACTAATTAATGCTTTCTGGTTGCCTAATTATCTTTGCCCTAGTTTCCTTAACTATCAAATATGAATATAAATAAACTCAGAGATAAAAGGAACAAAGAAGATACCAGGTTTAAAACCTCTAACACAGTGTCTGGTACTTACTGTGTGTACTCGGTAGCTGATTCTTTCCTATTTGTTGTTGTTTTGTCTTGGCCCCCCCCTCCCCAGCCGTGCTTTCTCTTGCTTCTATACTCAGGGATCACTCCTGAATGAAGTTTAGGGGACCATATGGGGGTGGTTAGGATCAAACCCAGGTCAAGAGTGTGCAAGGAAAGCACCTTACCTGCTGTACTATCTCTTTGGTCTTTTTTCTTCCCTCTTATTTAAGCATTTAGAATAGCCACTGATTGCCAATAGAGTTGACACTATTCCCTTATATTAACATGAACTAGGTTATAATGACATTTAATACTTTTTGCTTTGGGGCCACACTAGGCAGTGCTTAGAGATCATACCTGGCTGGCTTGAGGAACCATAGGTGATGGCCTGGATCTAACTTGGGTTGGCTGAGTGCAAGGCAACTATCCTAACCACTGTACTATTGCTCTAGTCTCAACATTGCATTATTAATCATTTTTGTATGAAGGGACAAGTTTTAATTTTAAAATAGTCATTTGGGGCTGGAGCAATAGTACAGCGGTAGGTAGGGCGTTTGCCTTGCACGCAGCCGGCCCAGGGCAGACCCGGGTTCAATTTACAGCATTCCATATAGTCCCTTGAGCCTGCCAGGAGTGATTTTTGAGCGCAGAGCCAGAAATAACACCTGAGCACTGCTGCTGAGTGTGGCTGGCTCCCCCAAAACAAACAAACAAAAAAAAAAACAAAACAAAAAAAAGTCATTATAACTGCAAATTGTTAAACTTTCAAAACAAAATTTTCTCTTCTTAGGGAGCTCTCATAAGTCTGACTGTATTCATTTTATTTTTGCTTAAAACAAATATTTAGACTATGAGCAAAGAATTATCTTGTTCTGGGGAATAAGAGAAAAAGAATCACAAAGATGCTGGAGAGAGTAGGGGAGGGAAGGAGGGAGAGAGGAGTTGCGAGAGAGAGAGAGAGAGAGAGAGAGAGAGAGAGAGAGAGAGAGAGAGAGAGAGAGAGAGAGAGAGAGAGAGAGAGAGAGAGAGAAAGGAGTTGAGAGGGAGAGAGGAGTTGAGAGGGTGGGGGAGTTGCCAGAGCATTGCCTTCCATCTACTCAGCCAGTTGGTATTAATTGGAATATATGTATCATTGGCTTATTTAGATGATCAACACCAAGTCCCATTATAATTGCCAATACAGGGAGGGTACTACTTGCCAAATGAACTCATGGGACATGGTCTTTCTCAGCATAAGATTTAAGGGGAACCACTTGTAAATGGGCTGATTTTTGGCTTTGGGACTTTAATAGTTTGCCAGAATTAAATGTTTTGAAATACAGTTTCTGATTTTCAAATACAGCATTTTCTTTTTTTCTTTTTTTTTTCAGAGTACATAGCAGCATTTTTTTAAAAATTTTTTTTTATTTAAACACCTTGATTACATACATGGTTGTGTTTGGGTTTCAGTCATGTAAAGAACACCACCCATCACCAGTGCAACATTCCCATCACCAATGTCCCAAATCTCCCTCCTCCCCACCCGACCCCCGCCTGTACTCTAAACAGGCTCTCCATTTCAAATACAGCATTTTCAAACAAATAGTGCGATGTACAAATCACCATGACTTTGGTTCATGTTAGAATAATCCACACTCTAAATCTGTTTGACATTTACCCCCGTAAGTATTTTGCCTCAATAAATCATTGTTGAAGCATCTTAAAAGCGTTCATAAGTACTTACATATCCTACTACATCTCCAGTGTCTGTCCCATTAGTGCGAGTAAAAAATAAAGGACTGTAATTAAGACACAATTATGTTGTATTGAAAAGCTGACGGCCATTTGGACTTGCTCTCTGAAGAAACACTCTCCTTGCCAAAGAACAGTCAGGGAACAGAGTGGCTTGGGTCCATAATTAAACATCTGGGACTGACGTTTTGGCCATCACAATGTACCACCTTTGGAATAAAATTTCAGCGTCATTTAGAAACAGGAAAGTAGCATGGGGGTGGGGTGGTGAAGAGGTGGGAAGAAAGGCCAGGAGGAAACAAATACTAATCTGCGGGCCTACAGCCTGCCACACCTCCATATATGGTGTCAAAGAGAACCTTGGGCAGAGCTCCTGGAAATTTGGGGACAGGCCCCCAGTCATGGCCACGCACGCAGACACACTTGGTGGAGAAGCTTGTTTTATAGTTTGTTCCTCCAGTACTCTCTTCCTTGCCTCTCTTCTTTCTTCTTCTTCTTCTTCTTCTTCTTCTTCTTCTTCTTCTTCTTCTTCTTCTTCTTCTTCTTCTTCTTCTTCTTCTTCTTCTTCTTCTTCTTCTTCTCTTCTTCTTCTTCTTCTTCTTCTTCTTCTTCTTCTTCTTCTTCTTCTTCTTCTTCGTCTTCTTCTTCGTCTTCTTCTTCGTTCTTGTTTTCTTCTTCCTTCTTCTTCTTCTTCTTCTTCTTCTTCTTCTTCTTCTTCTTCTTCTTCTTCTTCTTCTTCTTCTTCTTCTTCTTCTTGTTCTAGTTTTCTCTCCTATTTCTTCTTCTTGCTCTTCTTCCACTTTCTTCTCTCACTCTCTCTCTCTCTCTCTCTCTCTCTCTCTCTCTCTCTCACACACACACACACACACACACACACACACACACACCCCACTTAAAAGCGCACCCATTTAAGTGCAATGCTGGGCGGGCACTAGGGGCTCCTCAAAACTCCTTCATCAGCTCCCCAGATGGGTGCAAGTCGGTGCCAGAGCTCTCTCGTTGATCTGCGTCTGTCTGTCTGCCTGTCTCCCACCCACGCCCTTGTCGGGGTTCTCAGGTGGGACCCTTGGGGTGGGTGTAGGGACACTCTGGCTCCCTCTCCATCCCGTCCCATCCCATCCCATCCCAATCATCCCGTCCTCCACCCACTTCGGGAAAGGATGCCCGCGAGCCAGGGGACTGGGGGGGCTGGAGAGGGTGGGCCCGGCCAACAACAGCCAACACCAGCAGCACCAGTAGCACCGACACCGCCGGCCTCCCCGGCTTGGCTGGCTGGCTGGCTGGCTGGCTCCTATGCTCATATTTGGTCTCCGCTGCCCGAGCCCAGGAATTTCCCGTCATGCCTCCCGCCCGCCGCCCGAGCCCGGAGGGAGGGAGGGAGCGAGCGAGCGAGCGGGCGGGCGACACTCACAGCCCAGGCGGCGGCGTCCCTCCCGGCGCGTCCATGCCCCCTCGCACCCCGAGCCCGCGCCCCCTCTCGCCCGCCCTCGGCCTCTTCTGCCTCTGCCTCTGCCTCTGCCTGGCCGCCGCGGCGCGGGGACTCGCCCGTCCCGGTAAGTGAGTTGCGGCGAGTCTCTTTCCCCGCCTCGCCCGGCTTCAACCCAGCGAGGCCTGACCCCTGACCCCGACCCTTGACCTCCCGACCCCTGACCCCAGGTGGGCCCTCGGACTTCCGGCGCCGACGCTCCTCCACCCCACCCCAGCCTGGTATCCCTACACGGAGGGGCGCGGCTGGGTGGATGGCCTCGCCTCCCTTAGACCCCGACCGCTTGACATCTCAGCACGGCCCCGTCGGGAACTTGAGGCGCGGGGTCCCCCCATCCCGAGGGAGGAGGCCGAGAGGGGATAGGGGCTCCCCAGGGCGCGCGACTCTGGGACCTCCCCGGGGCACCCCGAGCCCCTCTGGGATAACGGACCTGGAGCGCCTGGTCGGGGAAGGTCTGGTCGGGCCAGCGCGGGGAGATGCATAGGCCAGACCCCAACCCAGCGCCAGCCCGAAGTTGGCCAAGGACCCCACTTTGCAAAGCTTTGCTTTTGGAAGCCAAAGGGGAACCTATCATCAAAGAACCCCCAAAGCACCCAAAGCTGGCATTTAAGTGCCGCTCCCGACTGTCCTTGATTCCAAACCTAACTGGGAAGGAAAAGGGTGAAGTCAATCCCAAGTCAGACCAGAAGGATGGCTGCAAGTTCTCTTTGAAGAATGTGGGGGCAGACTGAGGGTTTTGCCGACTTTCCTAAAGATTATTAGGAAACTCATTATTGAAAAGTACACACGGCGACTGTGAGATCCATGTGGAATCGTAGGAACGTTTAGACTTGCGGTGCATTAGTCATCAGGGCTTTGGGGTTTTTCATTTTGATCTGGAGTGGAAAGGACAAAAATGATAGTTTATCCCAGTTGAAATTGCTTGGGAAATTTTTCTCCCCATCAATAGACTGGAAGACAGGGCTTGGAAACTAGTTGAAAACTGATTATGTATGTAGAGGATAGCTTCCTTAATGTTTCCTTTTCTTAATGTTGACGGCTGGCAAAATCAATCTTGAAAGATGGTTTGAGGGCCGGGCGGTGGCGCTGGAGGTAAGGTGCCTGCCTTACCTGCGCTAGCCTAGGAGACGGACCGCGGTTCGATCCCCCGGCGTCCCATATGGTCCCCCAAGCCAGGAGCGACTTCTGAGCGCATAGCCAGGAGTAACCCCTGAGCGTCACCGGGTGTGGCCCAAAAACCAAAAAAAAAAAAAAAAAGAAAGATGGTTTGAAAAATTTAAGGACTTGCTTATCTGATAAAATTGTCAAGCCAAATCATTGGGCTAGTCTTACAATGATTGACTTTATTAACTGTGCGGTTCATGAAAGTTAATCGATTTGATGTTTGTTTCTGATGGATCATGTTTTCTAAGAAGAGACCTATTTGTGGCGACTTCTTTAGGAAATACGACGGATTCTCACTTCACATTTTACCAGTGGCTTTCTAAAAAATACTGGACTCTACAAGAAAGAGGGAATTGTAGTGCCAGGGAAAATGTTGTTTTATTCCCTTTTCAGCCATGTGTTGACTTACCTAGTATTTATAGTAAAGCAGTCCTTAAAGACCAAAATCCCTTACAAATTTAAACACCAAGCTTATATTTGGAACAGTTAGCATTTGTTTCTTTTAGTCCCAGTTGACAAGGAAGTTTATTTTCTGTTGACTTTAATTAGAACCTAATATGAATGTCTGGAATTTTTCTTTTTTTTAATAATAGAAAGTAAGTAGTTCTCTGCCATTTAGAATTTTTATATTGTTTTCCTGCACACTGGGCAGAACTTCTGGTTCTGTACTCAGGGATCACTTCTGGTGAGCTCCCCAGGGACCCTAAGTGTTCCAGGTATTGGACCCAGGTTGATTGTTTACAAGGCTATTGCCCTACTTGCAGTGCTATGGCTCTTTTAGAATTCTGTTACAGTGCCTCATCAACCTTGCTGCCAAGGCTGTCAGCAATATAATTTACGTTTTTAAACAACCGATGGCTTTTGGATCTTCTAAGGTTACTTGTTCAGATATCTTTTTTTTTTTGGCTTTTTTTGGGCCACACCCGTTTTGATGCTCAGAGGTTACTCCTGGCTATGTGCTCAGAAATCGCCCCTGGCTTGGGGGGACCATATGGGACGCCGGGGATCGAACCGCGGTCCGTTCCTTGGCTAGCGCTTGTAAGGCAGACACCTTACCTCTAGCGCCACCTTCCCGGCCCCATACTTGTTCAGATATCTTAACTAAAATGTTAACCTATTAGGTCAGAACTGTATTCTTTTTCCTATACTCAGGTAATAAGAATATCTGAAAAATATCCCAACAGCAGCTTCTCTAGATGTTTCTAGTACGTTTAAATTTTTTTTCTAAATTAAAAATAACGCTTTGACTTGATAAGCAGCAAGTACTACTTTTTAAATTTTATCATAATCTGATCCCAGCTTCTTTGAATTTCATCTTTACTGGTGTTATTTATAATTAGGTGATGGACAGATGACTATGACTTGAATATTTAGTCTTCTCTGTAAAAGTATGAATTTGAAGAGTAGTTTCTATGTCCCTTTGAATTCCAGGACTATACTGTTTTTGTTTGCAAATGTAACTCTGCACACCACCCACTACATTAGTTCAAATATCTGTTTGTCAACTAACTTGTTGTACGTGTTAAACTGGTCTCCTGGAGTCAGATCTGATGGGTGTAGACCTAGTCATGAATATCATGATATCTGGAATAGTCATGCAAATAACAAGGGTAGAATTCCACAATATTAAGCTTCTGTTACCTTCTAGGTTACTAGATACTAGATAAGTACCTATTAGGTAAAGGAATTTAATAACAGAAAGTTCTGGCTACAGCAGAAGATAAATGCATAATTGCTCTTCTGGGGATCATTAATCCTGGGCTCAAGTTAGTTTGGGTAATCAGTTAGAATTTAGTTAGAATTTAGTTATGGTTCTGGGATGGATCTGGGTTGGTTTCCAGAATTTAGCTGTAGTTCAGTACACAGGAGAGTATCCAAGCCTAACCATTAACCCCTTTCTCCGCCTTCCCTCCCTCCCTCCTTCTCTCCCTCCCTCCCTCTTTTCCTCTTTCCCTCCCTTCCTCCCTTTCTCTTCTCCCTCCCTCCCTTTCTTTCTCCCTCCCTCCTTCCTTCCTCTCTCCCTCCCTTCCCCCCTCTTCCTTCTCTTTTCCTCCCTTCCTTTTATTTCTCCCTCCCTTCTCTCTCCCTTCCTCTTCCTTCCTCCTTTCTTCCCTTCCCTTTCTCCCTCCCTCCATTCCTTTCTCCCTTTTTCTCCCTCCCTCCCTCCCTTTCTTTTTCTTTCCCTCCTTCCTTCCTCTCTCCCTCCCTTCCCCCTCTCTTCCTTCTCCTTTCCTCCCTTCCTTTCTTTTATTTCTCTCTCCCTTCTCCCTCCCTTCCTCTTCCTTCCTCCTTTCTTCCCTTCCCTTTCTCTCTCCCTCCATTCCTTTCTCCCTTTTACTCCCTCCCTCCCTCCTTCCCTCCCTCCCTCCCTCCTTCCTTCCCTCCCTCCCTCCTTCCCTCCTTCTTTCCCTCCCTCACTCCCTCCCTCACTCCCTCCCTTCCTCGTTCCTTCCCTCCCTCACTCCCTCTCTTTCTCCCTCCTCTCCCTCACTCCCTCCCTTCCTCGTTCCTTCCCTCCCTCACTCCCTCTCTTTCTCCCTCCTCTCCCTCACTCCCTCCCTTCCTCGTTCCTTCCCTCCCTCACTCCCTCTCTTTCTCCCTCCTCTCCCTCACTCCCTCCCTTCCTCATTCCTTCCCTCCCTCACTCCCTCTCTTTCTCCCTCCTTCTCTCCCTCCCTCCCTTCCCTTCTTCCCTCCCTCCCTTCTTTTCTCCCTCCCTCCCTTCCTTCCTCCCTCTCTACCTTCATCCCATGCTCTCCCTCCTATCCTCCCTCCCTTTCTTCCTCCCTTCCTTCATTCTTCCCTCCCTCTCTCCCTTCTTCCCTCACTCCCTTCCTTATTACCTTCTTCTTCTTCTTTTTTTTTTTTTTTTGGTTTTTGGGCCACACCCGGCAGTGCTCAGGGGTTACTCTTGGCTGTCTGCTCAGAAATAGCTCCTGGCACGGGGGACCATATGGGACACCGGGATTCGAACCAACCACCTTAGGTCCTGGATCAGCTGCTTGCAAGGCAAACACCGCTGTGCTATCTCTCCCGGCCCCTCCTTATTACCTTCTTTCCTCCTTCCTTTCTCCCTTCCTTCTTCCCTCCACTTCTCCCCCTCCCTCTTTCTTTTTTCTTTCTTTTTATATAATTTATAGATACAAAACTATTAATAATAGAGTTTTATCTGGGACCATGCCCACACCAGAACATTAGGGTTCCCTTCACCAGTGTCTCATGGTTCGCTCTCACCTCCTACTCCGTTTCTCTACTCCCTTCATTGACTGTTTTGTAGCCTGACTCAAGGACTGTTACCATTGGCTAATAGTTGGTCCTTTGTTGCTTCCTCATATTACACATATGAGAGAGGTTATTCTGTATTTGTCCCTCTTTCTCTAGCTGATTTCACAGAGCATGAAACCTTTCTTACAAACCTTTTTATACAAACCTTTCTTAGATGGCTAGATTAACTATACTGAATGGATACACCCTTAAGTTGGGAGACCTGTGGCTAGTTTATCAGAGGCATTGCAGACAAAATGACCTATCATTGTTTGTAAAATAAAATCATTTTTATCCTACCTCAAAGATACTGAATTGGATCTTATTTATTCAGTACTAATTTGGCATTCAATAGGCGAGTAATCAGATAGCTCTTAATTTTTCCCTTTGTTAGTTACCTGATTGTGGTACAGAAAGCCCAAGGCTTTGTTGTGACTATTATCTCTACTTTCTCCTGCCTGGGCATAATCCGTTTTATTTGAAAATGGACATAATGGAGATGGGGGTTGGGGATAATTCAGGGATCGGGGCATATGGTCTGCATGCAAAAGGCCTTGAATTCAATCTCTGGTAATTGTTGTTCACCACCACTTCCAGAACTGAACCTGGTGGTTGTGGGTTTCTCAAGGCTCAAGGTTTGAATACTTCTATCTAGTTTGTCCCTGGATTTCCTGAGGTAGCTACCAAAGAAATGCTTACATGATCCTGGAGCTACCAGTTTATATATTTGTCTCTATAAGTTATACTTATGACTCTTAAAGGACAAATAAATTAGGGAAGAGAAACTGTAATAAAGACAGACAAGTAATTAACTAACTGGCTTTATGGGGGATTTTGTTCAGTGTCTCATTTAAGCTTCTGTTGTATGTAAGAGAACTGAACTTTGATATAGTTTTCGGGAAGAAATAAAAATAGAAAGGAATTTGAGAGAGACCAAATGCAGACAGATCTTATTAGGAATTACGGCTTAGAAAACCTGGAACTCTCCCTGATTTTGTCTTTGCGTTTATTGCTTCATTGTTCCTTTTTTTCCTGATGTTTTTTTTTTTCCCTTTTTGTTTCCTGTGTTCTGGCTTGATTGTGACTAGTCAGCAGTTTCAGAGTACTTATAAGTCTCTTAGTACCAAGCAGAGGGTTTTGATCTAACTCACTGTAATAAATGACTTGATAGACAGTTTCACATGTTCTATCTAGATATTTACTATTTTCTAATAGTTCTAGAAGTTTTTGTAGTATGTATTGCAGACATTGATGGGTTCTGATTTTTTTCTTTTATATTTTATGTTATGTGATTACTAGTACTAAGAAGGTACAAGTTAGCCTTTAATACAGTGTGTGTGTGTGTGTGTGTGTGTGTGTGTGTGTGTGTGTGTGTGTGTGTGTGTATCTTTAGTAGTATTCTATATATCAGAACACTTCATTCAAACTGCTTCAGGAATGCACAGAAGGAGTAAACTCAGTGAGTACCATGCTATAATACAACTTGGAATTTCACTGAGTTGTGAAAATGCAGTATAATAACAACTAGCTCGTCCTTGAGGTAATCATCTATTTTTAGGAATACAGCGATTAAGATGAAAATCTCACATTATCTCAAGGACAAATTCAATAAAAGTTGTAGAGCCATTCAACATAGTAGGAATTTATGGACCCACTGGAACTTTTCCATTTATCATATTTATTTTAGGAAAAATTTCTAGTATTTATCTCATTTAGCAAATATTTCTAGCCTTTTCCACTTTTTCTTTCTTTCTCTTTAAACTATGCTCCTGGAATACCTTTCACACATTTTATCTCATAATCATCCTTTAAAAATCTCTACCAAATGGCATTTTGTGAAGCTTCTTTCATTGCCGAATTTGTCATTTCCTTTTCCTATAAGACATTTTGTACCATACTTGAAACACAATTATACCATTTTACAGTATAAAATATATACATATTCATCTTCTTCACTAGACTTATTTTTGTTAGGCAAATTAATCATCGAGAATAGTCTGAGAGGCTGCTATCCTCCAGTTTTCTAGATGTAATTAATAAAACTTTTTTAAATGTTCTGAAGCTTTATATCATCCTGCTGTTGTCACTTTATTTACAAACACTCCATTACAACACTCTTCATTCCCAATCCTTGTCTATTTCTAAGATATTACAGACATTTCCACGAATATTCCAACTTCATGAATATTCTTTTTTTGTTTTTATTTGGGGGGCCACACCCATTTGATGCTCAGGGGTTATTCCTGCCTAAGTGCTCAGAAATCACCCCTGGCTTGGAGGGACCATATGGGACGCTGGGGGATCTAACTGCGGTCCTTCCTTGGCTAGCGCTTGCAAGGCTCGCTGGTCCCATCATGAATATTCTAATAGAATTGACTGTATAGGATTATATTATATTTCCCTATAAACTGAGATGGCTCTAGAAAGATAGTAAACTCTTGTGGAAGGGAACCAAATTTTATTGAGCACTTAATGTTTACAAGATCACAGTAAAAGGCAAATGTGGAGGAATAAATCAGCAGAATGAAGTTAATTGAAAGATAGAAAATTATCTTTGATCTAGAACATGCAAGACTTGATGATGATTAAAGAATTTGTATCAACCTAACAACCTATGAGATAGAAGATTTTTGGCTGGATGGATAGTATAGGAGGCAGGCCATTTGGCCATATGCCACTGACCCAGGTTATACCATGGTACCCGATATTGTCCCTTGAGCACCACCAGGAGTGATCCCTGATTGCCTGACCAGGAGTAAGGCCTGAGTGTCTTTGCTTATGGCCTTAAAACAAATGAGAGATAATGAGTGCATGAGAGAGAGAGAGAGAGAGAGAGAGAGGAGAGAGAGAGAGAGAGAGGAGAGAGAGAGAGAGAGAGAGAGAGAGCGCTTGAGCATGCATCTCACTTACTTGTCTTTATGTCTTGCTTTATTTATTCCCACCTTGTGGAGCAGGCTGCTGTGTTCTCTCTTGAACACATATTTCCTCTTTCTTTCCCCTAACCTAATTTTTTGGCCCCCTTTTTCTTGGCCACACGCGGTGACACTCAGGGGTTACTCCTGGCTATGTGCTCAAAAATTGCTCCTGGGGCCCAGAGAGATAGCACAGTGGTGTTTGCCTTGCAAGCAGCCGATCCAGGACCAAAGGTGGTTGGTTCGAATCCCGGTGTCCCATATGGTCCCCCGTGCCTGCCAGGAGCTATTTCTGAGCAGACAGCCAGGAGTAACCCCTGAGTACCGCTGGGTTTGGCCCCCCCCAAAAAAATTGCTCCTGGCTTGGGGGACCATACAGGATGCTGGGGGATCCTACTGTGGTCCGTCTTGGGTTAGCACATGAAAGGCAAATGCCTTACTGCTTGTGTCACCGCTCTGGCCCCTCCCCTAAATATTTTAAAAGTTTTGTTTAATAAAAACTATTTTGCTTCACTAAAATTATTTTTCTGTTTCTTAAATGCCATCAGAGTTGAATTGTATGATATACTACTATCTGAAACTTTTGAGATTTACTTGAATTCGGAAAGAAGCCACTGGATCAATAAGAGCTTTCGTTAAAGAATGAAGACCTGAACTAGTTTAGTAGCAATAGGATTCTGAAAAATAAATTGTACAGAAATAGGGCTGGAGCAATAGCACAGTGGTAGGGCCTTTGTCTTGTATGTGACTGACCCAGGATGGACCTGGGTTCAATCACCAGTGTCCCATATGGTCCCCCAAGCCAGGAGCGATTCCTGAGTCCATAGCCAGGAGTAACTTCTGAGTGTCACAGGGTGTGGCCCCAAAACAAAAATAAATTATGCAGAAATAAAAAATTAATTGGATTTGGGGAAAGGTAGGGCTGAGTAAAAGGTGGTAGCCTGAGAGGTTAAGAGAATGCTACCCAGATTGTGGGATTAAGAAAAGTTTTGAGGCCAAAGTGGTGACGCTAGAGGTAAGGCATCTGCCTTGCAAGCGCTAGCCTAGGACGGACCAAGGTTCAATTCCTGGTGTCCCATATGGTACCCCACAAGCCAGGAGTGATTTCTGAGCACATAGCCAGGAGTAACCCCTGAGCATCAAATGGGTGTGGCCCCCAAAACAAAAACAAAAACAAAACAAAGAAAAAATTTTAGGGTTGGAAGACAGCACTGCAGCAGGGTGTTTGCCTTGCAAGCTGCTGATTCGGAATGGACCTGGGTTTGGTTCCTAGCATCCCATATGTTCTCCTGAGCATGCCAGGAACGATTTCTAAGCACAGAGCCAGGAGTAACCCCTGAACACCGCAGGAGGTGGCCTAAAAATCCAAAGTAAATAAATAAAAATTAAAAAAAGAAAAGTTTGATTTTGATGTTTTGTGTTGAGATGATGATAGTATTTTTACAGGGTGTTGTGTAGTAGAAGCAGAAATTGAGATAGAACCTTGGAGAGATCAGGGCTGGAGATAAAATATGTATTAATAAGGAAGATTAAACATAAAAGGAATAAGTAAAACCAAAAAAGCATCATAAACAAAAATAGTTTGATCTGACTTTGAAAGATCAGGTGCCAGTATATGGCATCTTGCTGATAAGATTTCTTCATTTATGGACCTTATCTTACTGTACTAACATTACATGGGAAACATTAAATCGTCTTGATTTGAAAAATTGTTACTGCAATTTCCCTGCTTAACCACATTTGGTGACTTTTTATATTTTAAGAGACTATCTTTTCAAATATTGCTTATTTTCGTATATATCTGTCATTTTATATATACTATATATAACATATTGTGTAGTTGGGTCACATCTATTTGATGATGATGTGAATTGATCCTCCTTGTTGGTGTGCAGGGCCCCAATCATTCAAGGCCCATGTTTTATTACTGAGCCACATCCTTCCCCTTATTTCTCCCACTTTCAGATAAAGGACCAGCTTCTTAAATGTCTTCATCATTACCAGACCTGGTTTTCCTCTGTATGCTGGACTTCCTACAACTTGTTCATTTGGCTGTGAACACACGTTTTGCTCAGTTTGTGCTTCATTCTTTCCTTCACCTTCCCCAAGAATGTGAAACAGATGTTATTTCTGTCAGATGCAGAAGTCTGACTATTAAAAAAATGCTTTTTGGGCAATTTTTATTTCCATGAAATAATTGTTGATGATTTCCTGATATAAGCTATAATTTTATATTGAATTCTTCCCTGTTTTATACAGAATGACTTACTTCCCTTATCTCCTTGATTATCACCTGCAAGGTGATAAAAACCATTGAGTTTGTTACCTTGACCACATCCTTTGATATTTGATCAAGGTAGCCAAGAGTAACCTTGTACCTTTTGTAACATGTATTTGATTAGGTTACCCAGGCGGTGACCCATTTGGTAAACATTGGAACAATTTTTTGTTTATTTTATTCTTTTGGGACCATACTTCATGGTGTTCAGAAGTTATTCCTGCCTCTGCATTCAGAACTGTTTGGGATGCCAAGAATCAAACCCTGCTTGCATGAAAAGCAAGTGCTGCCTTACCCAAGCACTATCACTTCAGTGCCTCGAACTTTTTTTTTTTTTTTTTTTTTTTGATTTTTGGGCCACACCGGGGCGGCGCTCAGGGGTTACTCCTGGCTCTCACTCAGAAATTGCACCTGGCAGGCTTGGGGGACCGTATGGGATGCCACAGATCAAACCCAGGTCTGTCCCAGTTTGGCCATGTGCAGGGCAAATGCCTTGCTGCTATGCTGTCGCTCCAGCCCCATTTTTGATAAACAACTTTCTGATGGAAAGTGGAGGGAATTTACTTTAATTAGAGGGCTTTAAAGCTGGTATAGGAAATGTGATTTCAGGCCTACTTCCTGACCAGCAGTGCGTCCTGATTCCCGGGCTCTAAAAATAATAATTGTTCACATTTGTCTAACGTGACATATTTTTGTTCAGTATACAGTGTTATGAGTAATATAAACTTAGATTGTAAAAGAGGACACTCCCATATGTGAGTAGTTATGCTTTTAGAAGCTGTTGACTGAGAAATATGTAATAGCAAAATGGCACTATAAATTTTGAAATGAGGTTTATTTATTTTTGTTTTTGTTTTTGTTTTTGGGCCATACTCAGTGATGCTCAGGGGTTAATGATGCTCCTGGCTAAGTGCTCAGAAATCACTCCTGGCTCGGGGAACCATATGGGACACTGGGGATCAAACCCAGGTCTGTCCTGGGTCAGCCGCATGCAAGGCAAACACCCTACTACTGTGCTATTGTTCCAGCCCCTGAAATGATTTTTTTTTAAAGTATGAAACATATTCCCAGGTGGAAAGCATGACTTAGAGTTTATAGCAACAACAAGTATATGACTTAGAGTTCAAAACAACACTTGAGTGTCCCATCATCCCCTTCTCCCCGAATTTCTTGCTTTATGAATACTCTCAGGGAGATTCTAGTCTAAACTTGCAGTAGTGACTCATTGTCTTCTCTCTGTAGAATTCAGGGGCTAGAACCCAGGCCTATCCTGGGTCAGCTGCGTGCAAGGCAAAATCGCCCTACTGCTGTGCTATTGCTCTGGCCCCATCTAGGGCAAACCCTGAGCTTAGAGCCCAGAGTATCTCTTAGTGCCACCTCCTCCAAAAATAACCAAGAAAACAAACAAACAAAAAAGATTAAATAGGACATTTGAGGGGACACAAACAGACTTGGAGTCATGGTAACCGAGAGTGCAAAATAAAAAAGGGCAGAAAATGTCCATATTTTAGATTTCTTGGTGTGTTATCTGTTAGGTTGTCTTAGGGGGAAGTGGGTTAGTTGAAGTCACAGGATGTTTACTGCATGCAGGAAAAGTCAAAACAAACATTTTCATTATTAGCATATACGATACTTGTATATCTGTTCATGTTGAAAATGAGTTAATGTTGAGAAATAAAAAAACATAGAACAGGAATTGGAAGACTGTGTTTTTATAGTCCCCATTTTATCTTGGACTTTTTAATTACCCTGTACCTGTTGTCTCTTCTGCAAAATGGATGAAGTGTAAAATGTGTGACTTTGCTTTTATTTTAAGATTTTATAATATTTTGGTAGTGTAAAGTCTCCAAGCCATGTGCTTGGCTCTTAGTAAAAATAACATGTGTAATATATTATAAAATATAACTTCTTTGGGGGCCAGAGAGATAGCACAGCGATAGGGCCTTTGCCTTGAAAGTGACTGACCCAGGACCGACATTGGTTTGAATGCTGGCATTCCATATGGTCCCTGTGCCTGCCAGAAGTGATTTCTGAGCAAAGAGCCAGGAGTAACCCCTGAACACCTCTGGGTGTGGCCCAAAAACAACCAAAAAAATGACTTCTCTGTTATATTTTGATCAATTGTTTAATTTGTGATAATAAAGAGAAATGATATTCTATACTAAGATCTTACATTTAACTTTTCTAACCTAGAGTGTCAGAATTTGATCCACAGTTACATAAACCTTTAAAATATCTAGCATTTAATCAGATAACTGATATGTGAATTAAAACAATATTATATATAATATTAAATATCCCAGGTTGCATTTGAAGAGATTGCACAGTGGGTAAGGCACTTACTTGTCTTGCACATAGCTGACCCAGGTTTGACCCCTGACACTACATGTGATCCGCTGAGCTCTTCCAGGATTGATACCACAAACTCAGTTAGAAGTGATCCCGGAACACAGCGGGGGATGGTCACAAAACCAAAATATTAAATAGCCCATCTGAAGTAATGGCATTAATCACTAGAATTTATGTTTATTGTTATAAGTATACTAAATAAACTAAGAATTATCCAAAATTGAACTTAGAACCCCCATTTTACACCATGCCCCAAAGTAAATTATGTGGATTGAAGACCTCGATACCAAACCTGTATCAATAAATTTTATTTAGAAAAACAGAATCAGATCCTTTATAATATTGAATCAATCTGGAGGCACCTTCAATGATTCAATGCCATTGGCCAAGCAAATGAAGCACATTTGAAGAAGGAACAAAAGATACACAAATCACAAATGTGACTGCATCAAACCAAAAAATATGTGTACTAGAAAAGAAACAATGACCAGAATATAGACATCCTACAGACAGGGAAAGAATACTTTCACAGCATCAGCTGATGAACACTTAATATACGAGCTACATAAAACCCATTTTAAAACTTCATAAGGCAAAAAGCAATCAGCTCCATAAAAATTGGGAAGAATTGGAGTGGCGCAATATTAGACAGGTAGGGTGCTATCTTGCATGCAGCCAAAAAACTTTTGATCCTAGGTTTCCCATATGATCTCTTGGTCCCCCCGGAGTGATTTCTAAGTGCAGAACGTGGAGTAACCCCTGAGCATTGCCAGCTGTGACCCCCAAACACAAAAACAAGGAGGGAGAGGAATAGATGAACAGAATTTCCTCAACAAAGACTTACAGCTGGCTAGTAAGAATAGGAAAAAATGCTCTGTATCATTTATCAGGGGAATACAAATCAAAACAACAATGAAATATCACCTCTCACACCAATCAGACTTCAAAAGAACAAAAGCAACTATTGTTGGCAGAATGTGGGGGAAAATGCATACTCATCCACTGTTGATTGGGAGTGTTCATTGGTTCAATCATTTTGGAAAACAAAAAATGCAAAAACATTAAATGATAAGATATTTTTACACCTATGTTTATCACATTACAATGGCAAGATTTGGAAACAGACAATGACAGCCCAAATATGTTTAGTGACAGATAAATGAATACGAAAGTTGTGGTATACATATATGTAGTATATACAATGGAATACTATGCAGCAGTAATAAAAATAATGAAATATTCAAGTCTGCTGCAATTTAGATGGGACTGGAGGGCATCATATTAAGTGAAATAAGTAATGGGGAAAAAGGAAATACTGAATGATCTCACTTATTTTTGGTATTATTTGTCTATAATCAAAGCAAAAGAATGGACACTATTTAATAATGATAAATCCTTGGCTTTGGATTACATAACTGATATTACCAAGCATGGGGGGAGGTGGAGTAAAAAAGAAGAGGCCTACTAGAGGTGTTAAGGACAATAGTGGAAGGCCAGGGGCTCTTTGGTGATGGTGAAGGTGAAGTAACTTAGAAGGTCAAAACCATAATGTGACATATTGTACTGTTATCTACAGATATATATGTGTGTATATGTTGTGTATTTTTTTAATTAAATAAATTTTATTTTGACCAAAGTGGATTACATCTCTTTAACAGTAATATTTTAGGTACATATATTGTGTATTTAAGTCTCATCATTAAAGAAAAAGCTAGGGGGAGGAAGAAAACAATAAAAATCTATTGTTTTAAAGATAACGTCTTTTTGTTTGTCTGGTTTGAGGCCACACCCACTTATATGCAGGGCTTACTCCTGGCTTTGTGCTCAGGAATCACTTCTGATGCCTGGCAGTTCTCAGAAACTGAATGCAGGGGATCAAATCCCTAAATGACTTATCTACTGTTCTATTGCTCTGAATCTAAAGATGCATTTTTGTTTGTTTGTTTTGGGACCACATCTGGTAACACTCAGGGTTTACTCCTGGCTCTGCGCTCAGAAATCGCTCCTGGCAGGCTCAGGGGACCATATGGTATGCTGGGATTCGAACCGCTGTCTTTCTACATGCAAGGCAAATGCCTTACCTCCATGCTATCTCTCTGGCCCCATAATTTTTGTTCTGTTTTGTTTTGGGGTCACACGTGGCTATGCTCATGAGTTACTCCTGGCTCTGCATTCAGAAATCACTCCTGGCAGGCTCGCGGGACCATATGGAAAGGCAGGAATTGAACCAAGGACTGTTCAGGTTTGGCCACGTGCAAGGCAAATGCCCTACTGCTGTGCTATCTATCTGGCTCAAAAATATATTTTTTTAAATTGAAAAATCTAAGTCTTGTTTTGTTTTGGTTGTGGAGCCACACATGGCGATGCTCAGGGTCAGGTGGTCCTAGCTCTATATCGAGGGATCACTTTCTGCAGTGCTTGTGGCGCTTTACCCACTGTACTATCTTTGTCCCTAAAATTCAGTCTTGTTCTTTATTATAAACTGGTTTAAATAGAAAGCATTCCATATGATCCCCTGAGCCTGCCAGGAGTGATTTCTGAGTGCAGAGCCAGCAGTAACCCCTGAGTGCCGCTAGTTATGACCCCCCCCCCCCAAAAAAAAGGCATTTCTTCTTGGGGCCAGAGAGATAGTACAGTGGGTAGGAAATTGCCTTGCATGGCCAACCCACGTTCAATTTTCTTTGCACCAGGAGTGATTCCTAAATGTAGAGCCAGGAAGTACTCCTGAGCATCTCTGGATGTGGCCCAAAAACAAACAAAAAAGATTGTTTCCTGGCATTTCTTTTGTGATCTGTATTTTGTATTCTTTATTTACTTATGCTCCTTGAACATTTATAATTTTTTGTTTTCTAAGGAGTAAAATCTTGGTGTTTTTTCCTATTTTGAGCATCATGATTTAATCCAGATAATAAAAGTAGTGATGATGATAGTAGCAACAAGTACTCACAAGGGGCTTTTGTGCCATTATAAAGATATTCTGATTGATTGAAGCCATTAGAAACTTTTCCCTTCTCCCTTTGTTGCTGTGGTAGTGTCTTGGGTTTACACACTTGGTTGTGGTGTTTGCTGGAGGCTACCAATTGGTTGTATTTTTGTGCACTTTGGATGTAGTTTTTTTGGTGTCACAGACTTTATTTATGGTGCACACACAATTGTGCATACTGTAGGTTGTGCAAAATGCACAATAAATCAAGAAGATCCCAAATGGCAGTTCCACTGATGGCAAATTGCCCGCAGTCTTTGGGGCCCTACCAAGGACCAAACTCCTGCTCTCACACCTGTAAGACAGAGACTCCACCCTGGAGCCATATGGTGGGACATTAAATAATTTATGTGTACAGTGATACAATCTGCTTTGCATTTTAAAGTAGTTACTTCTTTTCATATGTGGAGAATGGATGATAAGGATCAAATGTGGAAAGAGGTCAACCACTTAGGATAGTGTCTTATATAAGAGTTAATTATGTCTGTTATGCTGAGTGAAATAAGTTAAAGGAAGAGAGATAGGTACAGAATAGTCTCATGATCTATGGGTTTTAAGAAAAATTAAGGACATTATTGTGATAAAGCCCAGAGACAATAGAGGTGAGGGCCGGAAGGACCGGCTCACAATATGAAGCTCACCACAAAGAGTAGTGATGCAGTTAAGGAAATAATTACACTGACAGCTGTGGTGACAATGTCAATGAGTGAGAAAAGTAGAATGCCTGTCTCAAATAAAGGCAGGAGTTGTAGGAGGAGGGAGATGGGGGGCAATGGTGGTGGGAATGTTGCACTGGAGAAGAGGGGTGTTCTTTTTGTGACTGAAATCCAACTTTAGTCATGTTTGTAATCACAGTGTTTAAATAAAGATATTATCAAACCCGGAAAAAAATGTTAATCATGGTTTCAAATGAGTTTAAACCTATTTTTTACCCCTGCTGACTAGTACTGGCCCAGACTATTGCTGAATAAAAACCACTGGCTAGATGACAGTGTTGGTGACAAGTCAAAGGAAATGAAAATCCATTTTGTTCCACTAGTAGTGTCCCTATCATTCACTGTTCTAGGGCACTCAATTGACCCTATAAACCTAACCTTAGAGCATTTGATTTATTGAACATTCTCTCCAACATTTCTCCTTGATTTCAAATGCTGTTATTGTTGGTACATTGTCTTAAGCAAATTAATAAAGTTGTCTGTGACTCCATTGTTTACTTGTAGATTAGAATTGTTTATACCACAAAGAATCAGGGATTGGCATAATCAGCACGAGACTGTCTTTTACCTAATTTATGTACCGTGTCAGCTAGCATTGTTGTTGTCTTTATCATCATCATCATCATCATCATCATTAATATCATTAATATTCTGGGACATTTACCTTCACCTCTTCCTTTTGTGCTCACTGTTCTTGGTATTTACTATCGCTTTCATTTACAGCTTTTATCTCAGTGTTGAGGATCTGACATAATTATTTTTTAATAATTTTTCTTAGACGATTTTATTTCCTCAGTGACATCAGTTCTGTCCCTGTAAAATTAACTTTCGGCCCCATTTTACAGTTTACTCATAAACCCATTTCTCTTTCCTAAGCTGCAGCATCATATATCCTCATGCTATATTCTCTACGTGGATGGCTGTATTTTAGGCAGATTGGGGCATATCAAAAATTAAACTTTTTTGATCCTAACTGAACCTCCCATGCTTGTTTTCTAGCTTAGTAATTTGTATTAACATTTGCCCAGTTTCTTGACTCATAATTGGATCCTTATAAATATCTTTCCTTTTTTATACCTTACATCAATATTTGACATAGATTTCTGCAATAGCCAACTAGTCTTAATACCTCTAACTTGATGCCACTTCATTCATTTTTCACCTTCTAGTTATGGTAATCATAAGTTTGCTGACTTGATGATGTTATTCTACTTTAATTAGTTTCTTTTCAGGATGAAATTCTAAATTCTTATAGTAGCTCCCAAGATCTGCTATGCCTTCTCCTCATCTTTCTCAACTATTTATCACACTTTCCAGCCACACAGCTCTTTTTAAATCATTGCCAATAGCTTTATGCACTTTTATTTTAGGTCCATTTCTCATCTTTATTTTTTTTTTGTCTGGAACATATCTTTCCTCTTTCTTAATCTAGGCAACATAATATTATTCTTTGTTCTTGGTTTAAATGTCCCTTGCTTCAAGAAGACTTTTATATTTTCCATTCTAGTCTGTTTACTCTGTTACATAGGTTTTGTCTTCCTTCTGTTTCTCTCTCTGAGAACCCTGCTGTAGTTACTAGTACTATTTACCTTTTGAACCAATATGTGAGTTTCATATTATCAAGATTATGGCATCTTATTCCTTACCTGGTTCTCATCTGTTGTTTGTCAATCAAAAGGTGTGAAATTAGTATGGACTTGCTAAATTTTGGAAATGAGAGTTTTTTTTTCTGAGTATAGTATATGCTTTTCTAATCTTTCAGGGTGTCAAAAAGGGAGAGTAAAAACATTTAGAGTTTTTCTATTTTTAGAGCTCTACTAGCCACAGAATAGAGATGAAGGAAACAAGATCAGAAATGAGTGTTTGTATAAAGGACATATGGCTGAAGTATTGAACTTTCTCTCACTGAATTAACATCCAGAATTTCCAAGACTGTCCCAGAATGTTACAGATCTGGCTTTATTTTCAGAAATCAGCCATGGCGTTGTTTCCTTAATTCTTGGCCACACAAGCCTTGGGGAGCATGGTTTCCAGTGCTGGAAGTTCCTGTCAGAATTACTCTTTGGATCCAGATGTACTCCGTGTGGGTTATTAGAATTTGCGTACCTTGTGACCTATGTGCTCTTTGGTCTTGGCTCCTTCTATTGAAATTTGGCTCCTCCTGTTGCAATTTGCTAGATCCTCTTTTACTCATTTGCAAGAACTGTTTGAACATGAGATGAGCTGGGAGTTGGCTTTTTTCTTTAGTACTTCCTTCCTGCTTGGGTGTCAGCAGATGTTTTTCAAAGTGAGATTTTCATGTTTTAGTTTCCAGTGCTCATGTATATTTTCAGTATTTTTATAATCTATTTAAATATGAACAGTTGCGAATTTGATTGAAAGATAATGTTAGGACATTTTCTTCTAAAGGTATTTGTGGGCCTGAGAGACAGTACAGTATTTAGGTGCTTGCATTGCTAGTGGCTGGACCTTGTTCAACCCCTAGGAACCACTAGGAATGTTTCCTGAGGGCAGAGTTAGGAATAAGCCCTGAGCATTACCAGGTAAGTGACCCAAAATCTCCTCTCCAAAGACATTTGTATTAATTTGTATAATTTGTATTATGTCCTTTGTGTGTGTGTGTGTGTGTGTGTGTGTGTGTGTGTGTGTGTGTGTGTGTGTGTGTGTGTGTGTGTGCACTTACATGCACTTAGATTTTCCTATTTTTTTTATTTTTTATTTTATTTGGTTTGGGGCCATACCTGGTGACACTCAGAGGTTACTCCTGGCTATGGCTCAAAAATTGCTCCTGGTTTGGGGGGACCATATGGGACTCCAGGGGAATGAACTGTGGTCCGTCCTTGGTCAGCACATGCAAGGCAAACATCCTACCACTTGCACACCGCTCTGGCCCCAGATTTTTCTATTGTTTTTTTTTTTTAATTATCTCTTGCCAATTTTTCACAGTATATAATTTATGTACTATATTATAACTCTTGATGCATTTAAACAATACAATTTTATATTATCATAAGCATATTTGATAACATTATTTGATTTGTTTTTTTTAATCTTTTTTGGGGAGGTGTTATACTCTGTAGTGCTAAGAGCTTACTCCTGCTTTGCTCTCAGGAATCATTCCTTGTGAGGCTATGAGGTGCTCAGGATTGAGCCCAGATCAACTGTGTGTAATACAAGAGTCTTACCTGCTCTGCTATCTCTCTGGACTTGTTCAGTGCTCTTTCAATGATTCTTTCTCCCCTTTCCAATATTTCGACATATGGTTTCTATGTTTTATTTGCTTTCTGTCTTTCATTGTATTTGAAATATTGATGCCATATTTTAGGTTTTTAAAAAGTATTTCAAAACATCAGTGAGCCAGAACCAATCCAATGATTAATTAAAACAGAAAAAAAAAAAGAAGAAGAAATGCAGTAGCATTTGGTTCTTTGCAGGAAAAACTTAAGATTCTTTTTTGCCCCCTCTGCAATGCTTTTTTTCTAATGCACTCAGGGAACACTGGTGAAGGGTGGTTGACACTGGTGGTGGGATTGGCGATGATTCATTTTATGTCTGAAACCCAACTTATGAAGGACTTTGGAAATCACAATGGTTTCAATAAAATAAAATTTTAAAAAATGTGTTATGATTATTTTTGAATTATTGTTTTTGTATTGTATGTTCTCTTTTATGCATTAATTGTATCTTTTAGATTTAATTTTATAATAACTCCTAAATAATTCTATAATAACTCCTAAATTCAGTGGTTGTCAGCACTCTTTTTATATGCTAATTTTACAATTCATGAAATATTTATATCCACATGATACTTGTTAGAGTCCATCCTTGAATTAATGTGGTTTTTTTTTTGGAAGTATGTATGTATGTATGTATGGAGACTGCCTGAGTTCTGTTATTTGAAAGAATTTCAGACTGTTACATAGCTGTTAATTCTGCCTTGAAAATAGCATTTAATAGATAAGATCAACTCAGAGATGCATAATTGGGAGACTGGAAAATGATGCAGAATATTCTGATGCAAATAATAGTATAAATATATAATTACTAGTATTCTTTATTGAAAAACCTAGGAGGAATTAATTTTATTGACAGTTACTGATAAATTACACAGATTAGTCACAATTGCTATCAATTATAGTAGGAGTTCAGTACCTCTAAAGTAGATAGTCTTGATGCAAAAATATTGAAAAAGTCAGAAATCTTGAGACAATATTATCTCGAGTGAGTCAGCAGTATGGCAATTGCATTGCATTGCAAAAATATTTGAGAACTGGAGTTGTTTTAATTGGAATTGTTAAAAATTTACTTCATTGAATCCCTAGTTTATTAGCACATTTGTATTATATGTAGAATGGGTGACTCAGTTGATTTAATCTGAATTAATATTGTTTACTTAAACATAAATTTGAGTTTAATTTGATTGTAGAACTTAAAATTTTTTAAATATAATTAATTCAAAAGTAACTAAAATACAGTTTCTGAAGTGGAGAATATTAATCTTCAATCTTAGCTGACTTGTCTCTTTAGCAATCACCTCATTCCTAATGTATCTTAAAATTATTAAAACTTCCTAGCACACCCATATGTACAATTGTACATATGTATATATCCTCTCTCTAGCTTTACAGTCGCAGACCTTTTCTGCTTTTCTTTTTCAAGAGAATGATACCTCCAGAAGCATTTTAAATGTAGTTCTTCCAAAACTTGATGAAGTAAGTGTTAGATCTACATTCTGCAGCTAAGGAAAGTGAGGATCAGAGAAATATAATTGACTTTCTCAAGATTTATCAGCTGCTTACATGGTGGAGCAAAAATTTGGACCTACTTCTGAATTTTTACTATAGTACTGAATAGAAGAAGAATATGCTCATAGGAATGGTCCTATGAGACGTTGGATATTATGTACAAAGATGGGAGGAGAGTGGCATTTAAGTTTATTTCATTTAAAACACATTAAACATTACCAGGAATTCTGAAAAACAAATATAGAGAGATTTCTGGACATAGCAAAAAGTATGGGCAAGCATGGGGAATACCTATATTCTTTTAAGTACTTAGTTTAGTCACCTGACATTGACAACAAGAAAACTGTAGGAGAAAGAAGATATAATGCTATGAAAATATTTATTTTTTTAATGGTATTATCTTATCCAGAGCTTTCCCTCCCTTCCAGATCCAAAATGTGTCAAAGGATAGGTGAGAGAGGCCATTAAAACTTACTTTACAGTGGAATAAAAATAAGTGGCTTCCTTGTTTTTAATATATAATTTCTTCATTTATGCATCACGGTTACAAACATGTTCATAATTGGGTCAAATAAGTAAATAGTTAATTTTTTTAAGTTTGAGTACACCTTTAATTGTAAAGGAGAAATTGCTATGTTAGCTCTTTTTTTTTTTATAATTTTTTTATTGTGGTCCAAGTGAATTACAAATCTTTCACAGTAATTTTTTTTAACTTTTTTCTTTATTTAAACATTTTGATTACAAATATGATTGTGATTAGGTTTCAGTCATGTAAAGAACACCCCCCTTCACCAGTGCAACATTCCCACCACTATTGTCCCAAATCTCCCTCCATCCCACCCCACCCCCACCTGTACTCTAGACAGGCTTTCCAGTTCCCTCATTCATTCACATGGTATGGTAGTTTTCAGTGTAGTTATTTCTATAACTGCACTCATCACTCTTTGTTGTGAGCTTCATGAAGTGAGCTGGAAGTTCCAGCCCTCCTCTCATTGTCTCTGAGGATTGTTGCAAAAATGACTTTTATTTTTCTTAAAACCCATAGGTGAGTGAGACTATTCAGCATCTCTCTGTCTCTCTCTCTGTCTCTCTCTCACTCTCTCTCTTGCTCCCTCCCTCTGAATTATTTCACTCAGCATGATAGACTCCATGTACATCCATGTATAAAAAAATTTCATGACTTCGTCTCTCCTGACAGCTGCATAATATTCCATTGTGTATATGTACCACAGTTTCTTGAGCCATTCTTCTGTTGCAGGGCATCTTGGTTGTTTCCAGAGCCTGGCTATTGTGAATAGTGCTGCAATAAATATAGGTGTGAGGAAGGGGTTTTTGTATTGTATTCTTGTGTTCCTAGGGTATATCCCTAGGAGTGGAATAGCTGGGTCGAATGGGAGCTCAATTTCCGGTTTTTGGAGGAATCTCCATATCACTTTCCATAGAGGTTGGTCTAGACGGCATTCCCGCCAGCAGTGGATAAGAGTTCCTTTCTCTCCACATTCCCGCCAGAACTGATTGTTCTCATTCTTTGTAATGTGTGCCAATCTCTGTGGTGTGAGATGGAATCTCATAGTTGTTTTGATTTGCATCTCCCTGATGATCAGTGATGAGGAAAATTTTTTCATGTGCCTTTTGGTCATTTGTATTTCTTTTGTATCCAAGTGTCTGTTCATTTCTTCTCCCCATTTTTTGATGGGATTAGATTTTTTTTTTTTGTAAAGTTCTGCCAGTGCCCTGTATACTTTGGATATTAACCCCTTATCTGATGGGTGTTGGGTGAATAGTTTCTCCACACAGTGGGTGGCTCTTGTATCCTGGGCACTATTTTTTTTTGAGGTGCAGAAGCTTCTCAGCTTAACGTATTCCCATCTCTTTATCTCTGCTTCCATTTGTTTGGAAAGTACAGTTTCCTCCTTGAAGATGACTTTAGTCTCAATGTCATGGAGTGCTTTACCAACGTGTTGTTCTATATACCTTATGGTATCAGATCTGATATCAAGGTCTTTAATCCATTTGGATTTTACGTTCATACTTGATGTTAACTGGGGGTATATGTTTGTTTTTTTGCAAGTGGCTAACCAGATCTGCCAGCACCACTTGTTGAAGAGGTTTTCCCTGCTCCACTTAGGATTTCTTGCTCTTTTGTCAAAAATTAGGTGATTCTATGTCTGGGGAACATTGTCTGAGAACTCAAGCTTATTCCACTGATCTGAGGGTCTGTCTTTATTCCAATACCATGCTGTTTTTTTTTTGTTTGTTTTTTTTTTTTTTTTGGTTTTTGGGCCACACCCTGTGACGCTCAGGGGTTATTCCTGGCTATGCGCTCAGAAGTTGCTCCTGGCTTCTTGGGGGACCATATGGGACGCCGGGGGATCGAACCGAGGTCCGTCCTAGGCTAGCGCAGGCAAGGCAGGCACCTTACCTCCAGCGCCACCGCCCGGCCCCAACCATGCTGTTTTGATAACTATTGCTTTGTAGTACAGTAAAGTTGGGGACAGTAATGCCTCCCATTTTCCTTTTCCCTAGGAGTGCTTTAGCTATTCAAGGGTGTTTATTGTTCCAGATGAACTTCATAAGTGTTTGATCCACTTCTTTGAAAATGTCATGGGGGGCCCGGAGAGATATCACAGCGGTGTTTGCCTTGCAAGCAGCCAATCCAGGACCAAAGGTAGTTGGTTCGAATCCCGGTGTCCCATATGGTCCCCCGTGCTTGCCAGGAGTTATTTCTGAGCAGTCAGCCAGGAGTAACCCCTGAGCAATGCCGGGTGTGGCACAAAAAAAAAAAGAAAATGTTATGGGTATTTTTAAGGGGATAGCATTAAATCTGTATAATGCTTTGGGGAGTATTGCCATTTTAATGCTGTTAATCCTGCCAATCCATGAGCAGGTTATGTGTTTCCATTTCCGTGTGTCCTCTTTTATTTCTTGGAGCAGGGATTTATAGGTTTTTTGTATAGGTCCTCCATGTCTTTAGTCAAGTTGACTCCAAGATATTTGAGTTTGTGTGGCACTAATGTGAATGGGATTGCCTTCTTGACGTCCATCTTTTCCCTATCATTATTGATGTATAAAAAGGCCATTGATTTCTGTGTGTTAATTTTGTAGCCTGCCACCTTGCTATATGAGTCTATTGTTTCTAAAAGCTTTTTGGTAGAGTCTTTAGGGTTTTCTAAGTAGAGTATCATGTCATCTGCAAACAATGAGAGTTTGACTTCTTCCTTTCCTATCTAGATTCCCTTGATATCTTTTTCTTGCCTGATCGCTTTAGCAAGCACTTCCAGTACTATGTTGAAGAGGAGTGGTGAGAGCAGACAGCTTTGTCTTGTACAAGAATTTAGTGGAAAGGCTTTTAGTTTTTCTCCATTGAGAATAATATTTGCCATTGGCTCTTGGTAGATGGCTTTAACTAGATTGAGAAAGGTTCCTTTCATTCCTATCTTGCTGAGAGTTTTTATCAAGAATGGGTGTTGGACCTTATCAAATGCTTTCTCTGCATTTATTGATATGATCATGTGATTTTTATTTTTCTTGTTGTTGATGTTGTGTATGATGTTGATAGATTTACAGATGTTAAACTATCCTTGAATTCCTGGGATGAAACCTACGTGGCCGTAATATATGATCTTCTTGATGATTTATTGTATCCTATTTGCCAGGATTTTGTTGAAGATCTTTGCATCTGCATTCATCAGGGATATTGGTCTGTAATTTTCTTTTTTGGCAGCATCTCTGGTTTTGGTGTCAAGGTGATGTTGACTTCATAAAAGCTGTTTGGGAGTGTTCCGATATTTCAATTTCATGGAAGAGCCTGGCTAGGATTGGTAGTAGCTCCTCTTGAAAGGTTTGAAAGAATTCATTAGTAAATCCATCTGGGCCTGGGCTTTTCTTTTGGGGCAGATGTTTGATTACAGTTTCAATTTCCTCAATAGTGATGAGGGTGTTTAGATATGCTACATCCTCCTTACTTAACTGTGGAAGGTTATAAGTGTCCAAGAATTTATCCATTTTTTCTAGGTTCTCATGTTTAGTAGCGTACAGTTTCTCAAAGTAGTCTCTGATTATCCTTTGGATCTCTGCAATATCTGTAGTGATCTCCCCCTTTTCATTCCTAATACAACTTATCAGGTTTCTCTCTCTTTCTTTGTGAGTTTTGCCAATGATCTATCAATCTTGTTTATTTTTTTCAAAAAACCAACTTCTGCTTTCGTTGATCTTTTGGATTGTTTTTTGGTTTTCCACTTCATTGATTTCTGCTTTCAATTTTGTTATTTCCTTCTGTCTTCCTATTTTTGTTCCTTTTGTTGGTCATTTTCTAATTTTATGAGCTGCATCATTAAGTTATTCAGGTATGCTCCTTCTTCCTCCTGATGTGTGCTTGTAAAGCTATGAATTTTCCTCTCAGGACCAATTTTGCTGTGTTCCATAGATTCTGGCAGTTTGTGTCTACATTATCATTTGTTTCCAGGAAAGTTTTGATTTCCTCTTGGACTCACCAGTTGTTCAGTAGCAGGCTTTTTAATTTCCAATTGTTAAAGTTTTTCTTTTGTGTGCCATTGTAGTTCACATCTAATTTCAGAGTCTTGTGGTCAGCAAAGGTAGCCTGCAAGATTTCTATCCTCTTGTTTATGAAGGTATGTTTTATGTGTCAGCATGTAGTCTTATCCTGGAGAATGACCCATGTACATTGGAGAAGAATGTGTATCCAGGTTTTTTGGGGTGGAGTGTCCTATATATATCTACTAGTCCTCTTTCTTCCATTACTCTTTTCAGGGCTAGTATGTTTTTGTTGGGTTTCAGTATGGTTGACCTATCAGGTGTTGATAGGGTCATGTTGAGGTCTCCCACAATTATTGTGTTATTATTGATGTCTTCGTTCAGATTTGTCAGTAATTGTATTAGAAAATTTGATGGTCTCTCATTGGGTGCATATATATTTAATAGTCTGATTTCTTCCTGTTGCACATATTCCTTGATTAGTACATAGTGTCCATCTTTGTCCCTTACCACTTTTCTGAATATAAAGTTGGTGTCATCACATTTTAATATGGCCACCGCAGCTTTTTTAAGGGTGTTGTTTGATTGGATGATTTTCCTCCAGCCTTTAATTTTGAGTCTATGTTTGTTCTGACTATTCAGGTGTGTTTCTTGTAGGCAGCAGAAGGTTGAATTTATTTTTTTGACCCATTTTGCCACTCTTTGTCTTTTAATTGGTGAATTTAGTCCATTGACATTGAGGGAGATGATTGTCATAGGATTTAATGTCATCTTTGTAGATAAGTTTGCTGTGTTTGTTGGTCTCTCTTTTCTTAAAGTAAACCTTTCAGTTTTTCCTTTAAGGCTGGTTTTTTGTCTGTGAAGTTTCTGAGCTGTTGTTTATCCATGAAGCTATATATCCTTTCTTCAAACCTGAATGTGAGCCGGGCTCGGTGCAGTATTCTTGGTGAGGCATCCATTTCATTCAGTCTTGTCACAATATCCCACCATTGTCTTCTGGCCTTCAGAGTTTTTTGTGACATGTTTGCTTTAAGTCTTAGGGATGCTTCTTTGAACGTTATTTCCCTTTTTTATCTTGCTGCTTTCAGTATTCTATCTCTATCTGTGGGATTTGTCATTGTAACGAGGATGTGTCTTGGTGTGTTTTTCTTTGGGTCTCTTTTAGCTGGTACTCTTCGGGCATGCAGGATTTGATTGCATGTAGTTTTTAACTCTGGAAGTATCTCTTTGATGATGTCTTTGACAGTTGATTCTTCCTGCAGATCTCCTAGCTGGACCTCTGGGACTCCAGTGATTCTTATGTTGTTTCTGTTGAGTTTATTAAAGACTTCTATTTTCATCTGTTCACATTTCTTGAGTACTTTTTACATTGCTTGATTGTTTGTCTTAAAGTTCTTTTCCAATTTCTTCTGCTGTGTTGAGTTTTTCTGCATCTCATCTTCCAGCACATTGATTCTGTCCTCAGCTGCTGTTACCCTGCTGGCGAGGCCATCCACTGAGTTTTTCAGTTGAGCTACTGTGTTTTTCAGATCTGTTATTTCAGTTTGGAGTTTTCTGATTTCTGTGTTCTGTTCAGATCGATCTATGCTTTCTTTGAGTTCTACAAACATCTTCCATATTTTTATTCTAAAGTCCTTATCTGAGAGGTTAATCAGATGGTTGGAATTGTTTGGGTCATCTGAGCTATAGTCTTCATTCTCTGTGCATGGTGTTTGCCTGCAAGGTTTCCCCATTATCATGCTTGTAGTGTGATTTTTTTCTGCGTGTTGTGGTGGGATTCATTAGTTAGAAAGAGTGTGCGGCTGCAAAATGAAGCAGAGTGGCCATGCTCTTCTGGAGCCTCTGGGAGATTTATTTTTCTGGGCCCTTTTCGGCCCACTCCCAGGAGACAGGACAGTGGAAAAACACGCACAGGCAACACTCACAGTTTCTCACAGTCGGGAACCACTCACAGTAATATTTAAGGCACGTAGTGACAATGAATCAGGGGCATTCCCACCACCAGTGTTGTCCTCTCTCTACTCCTCAAATAGTTAATTTTTTGTAAGATATATTTTATTAATTGTAGCACACTCATGAACATTTCTTTTTATAATTATCTTATATCCTATAACACAAAGTAGACTTGGGAAGGAGGGTTGCTAAAATTGATGCAAAAGCAAATAGATATTTGCATCTCCCAGTGCTAAAGTTTTTTATTTCTGGCATTGTGTCTGATAAACACGAGTTAAGAAATATATTTTTTTAAGGGCTTCAACTCATTGAAAATAGCTGTTTAGAGATAGATTTATGTCTATCATAGTTCCAAGGTAGAAGTTTTTAAAAATATTTTTTAGCGGGCCGGAGAGATAGCATGGAGGTAAGGCGTTTGCCTTTCATGCAGGAGGTCATCAGTTCGAATCCCGGCGCCCCATATGGTCCTCTGTGCCTGCCAGGAGCAATTTCTGAGCGTGGAGCCAGAAATAACCCCTGAGCACTGCCGGGTGTGACCCAAAAACCACAAAAAAAAAAAAAAAATTTTTTTAGCAAGGGTAGAATTTAGTCACGCTTCATTAACAAATACTTTTCTTTAGGTTAAGTTGATATTTTAAAAGAGCTAACTCAAAATTCATTTTAGTTTTTTTCTTAAGAACCTTATCCTCAAACTTTGGTATCTCAGAATATTTATTTAGGGAGGAATTCACAATTGTTTTCTTTATTTCTTTGTACATATTTTTTATGAATTTCAAGAAGGTTGTACTAAGAAAAAGGGGTTGTAGTATTGTAGTTGCTTTCAGAAATCTGATATAACTCCTGTTTCTCATTTTGACTAATAAGTAGTTTAAAATTCTGTATTGCCGATACACTAGAATCTACAGACTTTAATTAGGGCTTGTTAAACTTTTTCCACTTATAATCCTCTTTTTTCTGAGGAAGTTTTATGTGACCCTGGTATATTGATAGGTATAAACTAGGTATAAAAATAAACATTTAGGGGCCAGAACACTAACGCAGCTGTAGGGCATTTGCTGGCACTCGGACCACGGTTCAATTTCCCAGCATCCCAGATGGTCCCCAAGGCAGGAGTGATTTCTGAGCACATAGCCGGGAGTAATCACTGAGTGTCACTGGATATGGCCCAAAAACCAAACCAAACCAAACCAAACAAGACCCCAAGACATTTAGGATAATAATTAGAGAAATTTGCTTTAAAACACATTTAAATTGTTATGTGACTCTATAAGGGGTCATAACCCACAGTTTAAGAATCTTGGACACTAAATAAAATAGAACATTTGCTACCTCTAGAAGTATTAGGAGTCTAAAGACCACAGATAATTTCCAATCACTTGCTTTCTCTTAAACATTATGGAGTAAATTAGAATTATATCTTCTGATTATTTCAAATTCTTAATTAAATACTGTGCTTACCAAGTTCTAAGAAGTGTGGCAGATCGCCAGTTCTCAAAGTGCAGATTGTATTCGCAGAAGTATTTAGGTCCTTCAAAGGCATTCATAAATTCAAATATTTTTATAATAAAATTAATTGTAATTACAATTTTTGGCCTTGGGATGGAGGGTTTTTGGGACCACATCTTGCATTGCTCAGGGGCTCAGGGGCTATTCCTGTATCTGTCCTCCTTGGGTGCTCAGGGAATACTGAAGATTAATGAAGTAGTCTGGGGGTTACCTTACTTGCTTAAATTGTCATGCAAGGCAAGTGCATTCGTCCTTGTACTATCTTTTAAACCCCATTACTTTGCTTTGTTATTTTGTTGATATTTGTACTGATGCTGTACAAGCTAACACAGGCAAAATTATTGACATCAGTATGAATCAAAGTAGTTGTATGTGTCATCCTTTCCTTTACTAACAATCACAGAATCAGTGTCTTAACTGACGCCGGGAAACCAATCATTTGAAACCATTGACTTTGAAGAAATACATGAATGAGATGGGCCTGGTAGACATATATAAGGCCCTCTATTTTCCCCAAATTACTCATTTCCTCCTATGCACACAGAACTTTCTCTGAGATAAACCACATGCTGAGTCACAAAACTCTCCATGAAATCAAGAAGATAGAAATGATATTAACTATTCCCTAGGACCATGATGTGTTTGAAGTGGAAATTAATCACAAACAGAACAGGGAAAAGACCAAAACACTTGAAAATTAAAACAAAATAAAATAAATAAGGGTTTTCTGAGGAAAAAAACCATATTATGGATTTTACCTTCGTACATGATGTTAACTGGGGGGGGGGTCTATGTTCGCTTTTTTGTAAGTGGCTAACCAGTTCTGCCAGCACCACTTGTTGAAGAGGTTTTCCCTGCTCCATTTAGGATTTCTTGCTGCCTTGTCAAAAATTAGGTGATTGTATGTCTGGGGAACATTGTCTGAGAACTCAAGCCTATTCCACTGATCTGAGGGTCTGTCTTTATTCCAATACCATGCTGTTTTGATAACTATTGCTTTGTAGTACAGTAAAGTTGGGGACAGTAATGCCTCCCATTTTCCTTTTCCCTAGGAGTGCTTTAGCTATTAGAGGGTGTTTATTGTTCCAGGTGAACTACATAAGTGTTTGATCCACTTCTTTGAAAATGTCATGTGTATTTTTAAGGGGAACACATTAAATTTGTATAATGCTTTGGGGGAGTATTGCCATTTTAATGCTGTTAATCCTACCAATCTATGAGCAGGGTATGTGTTTCCATATTTCTTGGAGCAGAGCTTTATAGTTTTCTTTGGATAGGTCCTTCACATCTTTGGTCAAGTTGACTCCAAGATATTTGAGTTTGTGTAGCACTAATGTGAATGGGATTGTTTCTTGACCCTACTGAGTGGGAGAAACTATTCACCCAATATCCATCATATAAGGGGCTAATCTCCAAAATATACAAGGCACTGACAGAACTTTATAAGAAAAAATATCTAATTTCATCAAAAAATGGGGAGAAGAAATGAACAGATGCTTTGATAAAAAAGAAATACAAATGGCCAAAAGGCACATGAAAAAATGCTCCTCGTCACTAATCATCAGTGAGATGCGAATCAAAACAATGATGAGATACCATCTCACACCACAGAGATTGACATACGTCACAAAGAATGAGAACAATCAGTGCTGGCAGGGATGTGGAGAGAAAGGAACTCTTATCCACTGCTGGTGGGAATGCCATCTAGTCCAACCTCTATGGAAAGCAATATGGAGATTCCTCCAAAATCTGGAAATTGAGCTACCTTTTGACCCAGCTATTCCACTCCTAGGGATATACCCTAAGAACACAAGAATACAATACAAAAACCCCTTCCTTACACCTATATTTATTGCAGCACTATTCACAATAGCCAGGCTCTGGAAACAACCAAAATACCCTTCAACAGATGAATGGCTAAAGAAACTGTGGTACATATACACAATGGAATATTATGCAGCCGTCAGGAGAGATGAAGTCATGAAATTTTTCTATACATGGATGTACATGGAATCTATCAGAGGGAGAGAGAGACACACACACAAAATAGTCTCACTCATCTATGGGTTTTAAGAAAAATAAAAGTCATTTTTGCAACAATCTTCAGAGACAATGAGAGGAGGGCTGGAACTTCACCACAAAGAGTGGTGAGTGCAGTTATAGAAACACAGAACTACCATAATCATGTGAATGAATGAGGGAACTAGAAAGCCTGTCTGGAGTAAGGTGTGGGCAGGGTGGGATGGAGGGAGATTTGGGACATTGGTGGTGGGGTGTTCTTTACATGACTGAAACCTAATTACAATCATATATGTAATCAAGATGTTTAAATAAAAGAAAAATTGTATCATGGTAATACTATTATAAAAGAAAGAAAGACAGTTGATGAATGCTAAAGACAACAGAACTGGAGAATCAGGTAAGCTCTGTAGCTTACAGAACAGAGCTTACCTGGGTTGGGAGTGCAGATGGGAGGGGTCCTTGGCACATTGGTGGAAGAAAGTGGATACTGTGGTGGGGTGTAACATTAGGAAAAATCATTATACATACATTATTATATCATTATAATATACAATCATTATATATACAAGAATCATTAACAGTATTCTAAATCATGGTACCTCAGTTAAAATGGAAAGAAAAAAAGAATGTATTTTACTATATAGTAAAAGAATAACCCTGATAAAGTACTTTTTTTTTCTTTTTGGGCCACCCCCTGTGACGCTCAGAGGTTACTTCTTTTTTTTTTTGTTTTTTTTTTTTTTGTTTTTGTTTTTGTTTTTGGGCCACACCCGTTTGACGCTCAAGGGTTACTCCTGGCTATGTGCTCAGAAATCGCCCCTGGCTTGGGGGGACCATATGGGACGCCGGGGGATCGAACCGAGGTCCTTCCTTGGCTAGCGCTTGCAAGGCAGACACCTTACCTCCAGCGCCACCTACCCGGCCCCCAGAGGTTACTTCTGACTATGTGTTCAGAAATCGCTCCTGGCTTGGGGAACCATATGGGACTCCGGGGGATTGAACCGCAGTCCATCCTAAGTTAGCATGTGCAATGCAAATGCCCTACCGCTTGCACCACCACTTCAGCCCCTGAAGTAGAAATTTTGTATTTTTAAAATCTTAAGCTTTTGTACATATTTTTTAAATAATTGGTGTAGAGAGACATTCATAAAATGCTTCTTCATACCAATGTATATTGGTTGTCTCCAAGAAACAACTTGCACTTGGGATACGATCTTAGTTACAAAATTTTATCTACCTCCAATAAGTAATGGTTATTAGACTTAGATCTTTGATAGTCCTATTCTCCAAAATGAATAAAATGATTTTCTCACAGTAAGAAAACAACTGTCAGCATTTTTAAACAGTTATGAAATTTTTAGCAGTGGAGTGTCTTGAGCACTTTGGTTGTGGTGTAGTACAGTAACTTTATATATAAAAATTATAAAATTTGGGGTCTGAGAGATAGCATTTGCCTTGCTTGCAGAAGGACGGTGGTTTGAATCCCAGCATCCCATATGGTCCCCCGATACTGCCAGGGGTGAGTATCTGAGCATTGAGCCAGGAGTAACTCCTGAGTGCTGCTGGGTGTGACCCCAAAAACCAAAAAAAATTATAAAATTATTATAACCATGTTATTTAAACTACAACACAATTAAATATAAAATTGACGACTTTGAGAAATAGAACAGTATGTAGAGTCCTTGACTTGCATGTCTGTATTTGACTTGGGTTCAGTACCTGATACACATCATGTGGTCCTCTGAGCCCTGCCAGGAGTGATCCCTGGTTCAGATCCCTGGTTCAGAACCAAGAGTAAGCTCCGAGCACTTCTAGGTGCAGTCCAGCCTTCACCCTTGCCATCAAAAGGAAAAACAAACAAACAAACAGCTGAACTTTGGAAAGCTTGTTTCTGCATCTGCACAGCGCTGGACAGTTTTTAAATATTTAGAAGATTGTATCATAAAATCAATACCGCTATAATTGAGTTTTGATGTTGCAAAATGCAGACTGTCAACATAGTAGATTCACATAACCCAGAAAAGAAATATTTCATTTTTTATTGTTCCAAATGAGAGGTCCGTGACGGTTTATATTTTCCAAATAAGAGGTCCATGATGTTTTAAAAATATGCAGTTAAAAGATTTATTCAGAATTTAATATGTACCAAGGAGTTTTAAGAAATATTTTTATTGGAGTTACATTACTTTATAACTTTATATAGCTTAATGTTCAACCTTAGTTAGCCGTTAGTTGTACTGTGGTCCCTCATTTATGTGATTTTCAACTGTGGCTCCCTGAGGATATCTTGGGGCCTACGAGGAGCTATATGACTCTCAGTTGAGGTATGCTCATATAGGTTTCAGGTATATAACATTATAAATCAACATTTATGTATACTCATTTTGTTGGCCACTAAAAGTCTAGCTTCTGTGTTTCACTATTCAATTTACCCCAATCACCAAAGTTATCTTTTATTTTCTTCCTCTGGTAACTGTTATTTTATACTTACAGTCTAAGGCTTTTTATGTTTTCTTTGTTCATGTGTTTTGTTTCTTTTTCTTCCATATGTGAGTGAAATCACATGGCTCTTGTTTTTCTCCTTCTGACTTATTTTATTTAGCATAAAACCCTCCAAGACCAAAGAGTTTTAATGTAATAGTATAAACATTTTTATTGAGAATGGTTTCAGACTGTCATTTGCTGATTTTGATGTAATATCAAAGAAGAAAATCTATAATATATTTGAAAATGTTATTAGAATATTCCTTTCTTTCAGTTTTCCGTGTAAGGCTAGATTTTATTCATATATGTACTTTTTGTTTTTGGTTTTTTGTTTGTTTGTTTGTTTTTGGTTTTTGGGTCACACCCTGCTGTGCTCAGGGTTTACTTCTGGCTCCACGCTCAGAAATCCCTCTTGGCAGGCTCAGGGGACCATATGGGATGCTGGGATTTGAATCAATGACCTTCTGCATGAAAGGCAAATGCCTTACCTTCATGCTATCTCTCCGGCCCCCATATATGTACTTTAAATAAAACAGCATACCACAAAAGATTGAATGGAGAAATAAAGATGTTTTCAGTTGTTTTCTGTTAAGCCAGATATTTAAGATATTTGCAAAAATGTAAAACTTTCATTATATACAAATGATAACATTTATTTTTATTAAAAATGACTTATTTTGGAGCCAGAGCAGTGGTGCTAGATGTAAGGCAAGCACTAGCCTAGGACAGTCCTCTGCTCGATCCCCAGATATCCCATGTGGTACCCCTAGCCAGGAGTGATTTCTTAGCGTGTAGCCAGTAGTACCGTGAGTGTCAAATGGGTGTGGCCCAAAAAACAAAACAAAACAAAACAAAATGACTTATTTTCTTTCAAATGTGATTAACCATATATTTGTAAAATTATTTAATTTCTAAAAAAATATTGCCATATAAACAAAAAAGCACTTGAGGCCTTTGATAATTTTTAAGAAAGTAAAAAGAGACTGAATTAAATGATTAAAAATGTGTAATTCAATTATCACCCATGGCGAAGCAGAAGTCTTCCATACACCACAAAAGCACCGAGGGGAGAGTAAATAAACAAGCAAGGAGTCTATATAGTTAATCCCATGACAGTATATTTCAGGGGTGGAGAAACCCTGTAACTCCTAGGTCAAGGGAATTCCCTCTCTAATGCCCCCAATATTTACTGTGCCTATGCGGGGGGGGGGGCACAAAATAATCTTTTTAATCTATTTATCTATTTATTCCCCCCCTTTTTTTCTGACTTCTTTGTTTTGGTGTAGCTATCGAAGTTGATGCCTCCAATTTTAATTTATTTAATTTTTCTTTCTATTTCTTTTTGCCCGCTGGCATGGTTTTATTTCAGGACTGAGACTGCTGGTCTTTATTGCTGTAGTGCTCACTAGATATTTTATTTGATATTTCTTTTTGTATTGTTGTGGTGTTTCAATTCCTTTTTTTCTGTCCTCTCTCAAACTGAGGCTGAGAGCCTCTATAAGGACTCCACCCATTTTCGGCTTATTTGATTTTTACTTCATTTTATTGCTTTTCTTTTCTTCAAACAAAACCACATAACTTGAACTATCTAGTTCCACCTCTCAAATGGAGGGGGAAATAAGGGAGGGCACCAGGACCAAACAGACATTTGGTCACTAAGTAGTAAGCTAGACACAGAGGGGACCACGTATTCTAGCAGCCCAGGGGGTGATGGTGGTGGATATGGGATGCAGGATGGGTAGAGGGAGAACAAATTTGGTGATGGGAATTCCCCTGATTCAATGTTAATATGTACCTAAAATACTACTGTGAAAATATGTAAGCCAATATCATAAAAATAAAAATTATATATAAAAATGTGTAATTCAAGTTATAAAAGTGAAAAATAAAAATTCTTCAGGCAGTTTTATTTTTGGTTCCAGTCTCATCACATATCTCTGTAGCTCCTTCGCTTAAGCTAAAACCAGTTCTCCTGCTAAAATTTCATGCAGTGTATTTCTAACTTCTATTTAGCATGTGACTAATATTTCCATTTAGTTTAATGCTTTTATTTTGATAGTTAAAATGTATATCTTACGGGGCCGGAGAGATAGCATGGAGGTAAGGTGTTTGCCTTTCATGCAGGAGGTCATCGGTTCGAATCCCGGCGTCCCATATGGTCCCCCGTGCCTGCCAGGAGCAATTTCTGAGCCTGGAGCCAGGAATAACCCCTGAGCACTGCCGGGTGTGACCCAAAAACCACAAAAAAAAAAAATGTATATCTTACAACTTTGCATATTTTTAAGCTCCAAATACATTTCTCCCCCACTTTTAGTAGGAATTTATAGTGGTGAATGAAATAGCTTCAAAATTTTATAGCTTATGAGTATTATCTCTGGGTGGGTTGGAAAGTTGAGGATTCTGAATAGCCAGAGTTCTGTTGTTTCTTCCAAAAAATACAGAAAATACAGCTAATCACTAATTAACTAAAGAGATTAGCTAAAGAGATGCTCCATTCTAACCAGTTGTTTATTTTCAAGGTCTAAATGATTAATCAATTACTTCATTTAATTCATCATATTGATGAGTTTATTGTAAACTGAACGTTCTACACTGTACTGGTATGAAAGTTTTATAGACATTTCTAGCAGATATTTAGATTAATTATTCTCAAATTTCGGCTTCAGAATGAAGTTTTTGTTTTTCATAATGACATGAGAAAAATATCAATGAAGGTTTAAAATTACTAAATTATCAGTGCATATTTTCCCAATATTTTAGGCCACACACAGAAGTGCTCAGGACTTAATCCTGGCTCTGTGCTCAGGGATCAGTCCTGGCAGTGTTCCTGGAGCCATCTGTCGCCACTCCACAGAACAAAAATTTTATTGCTCTTCTTTTTTCTTGGTGTTAACATAATCTTTCTTCTATTATGGTTTAAAAATTTGGTTTTTTGTTTTGAAGACAAATTTGTCACTTCTCTTGACCCCTACAGTATTGGATGAGGAGAAACATTTGCTAGTTTGTGGAAAATACTAGTTTAGACATTCCTTTGGCATTTGTTGGAAAGGGATTTGGG
This sequence comes from Suncus etruscus, assembly GCF_024139225.1. NCBI lineage: Eukaryota > Metazoa > Chordata > Mammalia > Eulipotyphla > Soricidae > Suncus > Suncus etruscus. Next base: position 94,426,294 of record NC_064858.1, read on the forward strand.
CTTTAGTTTTGACAGTAAATTCATCAGTAAAATCAGCTGTTATCAACTTATTATTTTCTCATTATCAACTTTGTGAGTTCTCTGGATTCTCTGTTTATTTGACAGTTCATCCTTCATTAATAAGGAAAACAGTATAACATTAAAAATAAATCCACAGCAAATTAACCTGTAGAATTTTGCTGATGTCATATTTTTGAGTAGATATCAAAGAAGAAAAATAAGGGAGTTTATATACTTTTTAATAATTTTTTCCTCTCAGTTGGGATCCCAGATTGGGGCGAATCAGGACTGTCTAGGCAGGTACAAGACAATAGAGTTAAACTATGATCTCAGACTTTTCCCAATAGCTATCAAAGTCACGTCAGATCCTTCTAGTAACAGCAGAACCATTAGAATTGCCTTTACATGGGCGAAGTATCTAAACTCTGGGCCTGAGTCTTGTTTAACAAGTGCTGAATACCACTGTCTTCTAAGGTCTTGAGTAATCTTTGACTCTCAAAATCAGATTACAGTTTCAGTTTACACGTTCTTTAGAAACTGCACAATTCACAGATTGTACAATTCATAGATTTTTTATTTAAATTTTAACTTATTCTCTTTTAACACCATAGATTTTCAGGGGCAGAGAAAACAAGTGAAAAATTGTGTTTCTAAATAGAGAAGCAGCTCTTTTCATTGTTATTTTCTAAATAAATGAATGATTATTATAGAATAAAGAGATGAACCACTCAAGTGCTTCTGATATTTATGATTTAGAAAAAATAAATTCCAGAGCTATAAGTAAGTGCCCTTGAACATGAAGAACGTTTGTTGCTATAGTGGATACCAGAATAGGAGAGATTAGGTATTAGTGAGGAGCAGGAGATGGAATGGCAACTCAAAATAAATCTATGGAATAAAAAAGACATGGAGGAAAAAACCTAAATGGGGGTGGTGAGCATGCAGAGATTCCCAAGAAATTTTCAAAGGGCCAGGAGACATTCTTCATGATTATCCGTTATACAGGATTATCAGTTTAGTATGTGGGTCTGGCTCTGCTAGAAGTTACCAGTGCCACACCCCACAGTGCTTGCTGGAAAGCGAATTTAGGGTTGTGGACAATCAGGGTAATTCCTTGCTCTGTGCTTAGAAATCACTCCTGGCAGGCTCAGGGGACCATATGGGATGCCTGGCTTAGAACCACTGTCCGTCCTGAATCAGCTGCATGCAAGACAAACACCCTACTGCTGTGTTATCTCTCCGGCTCTGAAAAATCTTAATGTAGAATTATATTTAGACTTGTTCCTTCTTTAAAGCAGTATGCTTTCTGTTTTCAATCAGTGTCAAGGGAAACACTGATTATTTTCAAAATAAACTTTTAATTTAATTAAATATGTATTAGATATTTATTATTATTTACAGTGAAATAGAAGCAAAGTATTTAGAATAGATTGGTCCAACCGCAGGCCCTTGACTGACCAATTGTGTAGTGGTTAAGGGCATTGACCCTGGAGATTGATACCTGGGGTTTAAATCTGTTAAATCTAATTACTTAGATTTCTGTCCATTAGTAACTAAGATTTTCTGCCTTAGTCTTTACTTCTAAAACCAGTAAAATGATAATGTATCTCATAAGGTCATGAGGATCGAAGAAGCTTACAAAGGTGATGTGCCTAGAATAGTATTTATCCAGATGTGCCAAGATTTTTGTCAGCTGTTAAATAAGGATACATTTATCATGCTATTTTAGTTAAGAGAATTCACTGTAGTCATATATAAAAGAATAGTCAATTTCCTGACCCAAAAGAGATTCTGTCTTTGGAGAATGACTTGCTACCTCTTAGCAGTATTGTTATAAGTGGGCTATTAGAAAATTTTTACTAACAGAGTTTAAAAGCATAGACTATATATTTATTCCTACCTACTGAAGATTCCTGATATATATTATGTTTCAGGAGTTGTTCATGTGCTTTATACCAATTAATCTATTTAATTATTAGTTGGGGAAACAAATATACTGGGGGGGCAGTTTGCACAAAGTCGAACAGCTAACTTGGAACATTCAAATCCACGTTATTTTATTCCAGAGCTTATAACATATCCATCAGGAAATTCATTTTTCAGGTAAATGTATTCTGTATCTTAAATCACTTTACAAACTGTTTTACTTTATTTGTTGTAAACAAATTGAGAAGCAGTTAAAATTAATTTTGTTATATAAATCCAACACAAATGATTACCTTTTCTCTTCTAGAAATTCCATTTGAGTGTTGTGGGCATATGAACTGTGATTCTTTTACATATGAGAACATGCATTTATTCTCACTGAGTTGTCCAGAGACACACATCTACTATTTAAACCTGTTTTTTTTTCCTGAGAGATATATGAAAATATATCTCAGCTACATTTTTTCAGGGTAGTATATGAATAATGCCATTTTGCATGTAGTAGTATAAGAGTAATGCCACTTTGCATGTATTTTGCAAAGTTACATGTCTTTTCTACTATTTTACAAGCGTTTAAACAGTTAGGGTTATATAAAGACCTAACCTGTAAAATATGTGGAAGGATTTAAAAATGGAGATGGTTGGAACAAATCAGCGTTTTGAGAGTTTCAGTTGTAATGAGACTACAACCTTCTAAAAAAAAAAAATAATGATTTTAGTTGCTCCACCTTAGTGCTAATGTAGCACTTTGGGGGCTGGTTTTAAAAGAAAACTGGGTAAAACTAATTTGCCACTAGATGGAGCCCTGGCCATTTGGGTAGATAAAAATGCTATTTGGTCCGACTGTGAAATCCCAGTCATATCATACTAGAGGGACCCGGGTTTTGGAGGCCCTCAGCTTTTAATTGCAGAATGCATCTTTGTTCTTTGCTTGACCTATAGAGTGACATCACTCCCTTTCTTCCTGTGCACTGGCTTTGACATAAGCCAGATGGCTGTGGCCATCAGTTGGCGCGCAGGCTGCCTGGTACAGAAGTTGATGAAACAGAATAGGAAGACGTTTATGGTCATCTGTGGGAGCACAATGAGACTGCAGCTTTGCTAAGTAATTACGTTTACTGTGCACACTTTATTTCTCACAGAGAAGGTCACAAGAAAGAAATACATTTTTATTTATAGTGTTGTGGGTTCTAGACCTTTGATCTTTTATTAGTTCAGTAGTCTGCTCCGAAGAATGCTCTCTTTTCCCTGCTCTGCAGTCACTTGTGAAAATGACATGTTTATTTATGTTTAATGGTTCTTTCAGGCCACTCATTGTGATCCTTACCTTCCCTTTCCCTCCCTTTTGTCTCCAGTTAGTAATACAAAGAATGTTTTAGTCTTGTAGTGAGTTTAGTTTGGAGAAGTCAGAGTTCAGGCATGTTAATACAAGCAGATTTGTGTCAGATATACTCCAGAGTGAGTTGGTAAAATATATTACTGTTTATTATGTGTTTGTTCTGCAAGGAGGTCAGGAGAATCCAGGAACCGACTTTTATTTCAAGGGAGATGAGGGTTAGGAAGTGAACAAGATATTAATTTTACATCCAGTTTTGGAGATGTAGCGCTTTAAGGTCCCTTACCATGTTAGTTTTAAGTAAAAAAAAATATGGCAGGTTAATATTCGAGCATTTTCATCTTCTTTTGAAATTTTCCTACCCCACAAACTGTTTATATCAATTAAAATTTATAAACATTTAAAGAAAATCTAAACTGTTCACTAAATTTAATTTAACTGAATTTAATGTTCTCATGATTTTCCAAATTAATACATCATATTGTTTTATTCTTTATTCTCCAAAACTTTAAAAAATATTCTAACCTTTTTTTAAAATAATATCTTTATTTAAACACCGTGATTACAAACATGATTGTAATTTGGTTTCAGTCATAAAAAGAACACCCCCCTTCACCAGTGCCACATTCCCATCACCAGTGTTCCCCATCTCCTACTTCCCTCACTCATTGACATTGTTATGATAGTTCTCAGTTTAGCTATTTCTCAGACTGCACTCACCACTCTTTGTGGTGAGCTTCATATCATGAGCCGGTACTTCTGGCCCTCATCTCTGGGAATAATTTTGGTTTGGGGGCCATACCTGGTGACCCTCAGGAGTTATTCGTGGCTATGCGCTCAGAAATCGCTTCTGGCTCAGGGGACCACATGGGACACCAGGGATCAAACCCAGATCCTTCCTGGGTCAGCCTTGTGCAAGGCAAACTCCCTACCACTGCGATATTGCTCCAACCCCATATATTTTAACCTTTGTAAGGTTAGTTTATAATTATTTTCATAGACTTGATCTTGAAATAATAAAATCAAATGAAAACTAATATTTGTTACATTTTTTCTAATTTAATATATTTTTCTAGTTATCCTGGTTGTTTAGTTTTGTTTTGTTTTGGGGCCAAACCTGGTGGCACTTAAGGATTTCTTCTGGCTCTGAGCTCAGAAATTACTCCTGGCAGTTTCAGGGGTCTATATGGGATGTTGGGTTGTTCATGTGCAAGGCAAATACCTTACCCACTGGTCCCTACGTTTCTATTTTTTAAAACAATAAACAAAGGAAATCCCCTACTCTTAGAATATTTTTGTCTTCTTCAAAGATAAAATTTCCAAAATTTCTGGAAGAAGGCAGAGTGGTGTAAAGAAAGAGTGTGGCTTTGAGTTCAGGTATAACAGGGCTTTCTAGACCTTTTCCCAATGTTACTTGTATTTTTGTCCCTGGCCCTTTGAACCTGATTTTCTCAGTATCTATTGGGGATGAAACCTACTTCATAGATTTATTATAAGAAATAAATGATGAAGTGCTCATTTTAGGCCTCAGACAGTTTATATCTCTTTCAATAAATGGAAATTCCTTCAAATTGTTTTAAACTTCATTTTTTTTCTCAGCCTCTTACAAAAAATAGATTACATTGCTATTATTACGTGTTGTTGTTGTTGTTGTTGTTATTGTCTTTTTGGTTTTTGGGTCACACCCAGCAGCGCTCAGAGGTTATGCCTGGCTTTGTCCTCAGAAGTCACTCCTGACAGGCTTGGGGGACCAAATGGGATGCCAGGAATCAAAGCAGAGTTCATCTGGGGTTGTGTGCAAGGCAAACGTCCTACTGCTGTGCTATCGCTCCGGAACCCTATTATGTGTCTTTTATTCATAAAAATAGAAATAAGTATGATTTGAAAGTAATCTCACCATTTGAAAAATAGGCTTTGAAATTGTGTTAGCACCGTGTGCATGTTCAGTCCTTGATAAAATTGTGCAGTGAATGTGTTTAACATGTGTTATGTTTTAATTTGTTTTTGTTTTCTTTTTTCTCCTACTCAGCTCTTGCTCCTGTTCTTTGCCTTTCGTTTTATTGCTGAAGATATCACAGTGATGTCTGCATTCAACCTGCTGCATTTGGTGACAAAGAGCCAGCCAGTGGCCCTACGAGCTTGTGGGCTTCCCTCAGGTTACTGCTTCTTATACTGTTCATAGTGAGGGCCCTGGTGAGAATGGGTGTCTGTGCTGCAGGAAGTAGTGCACCATAATGCTTGGCTAAATTTCATTTTCTTTTACTTTGAGACTTATCTGAAGACGGAAATTGGCTATAAATCACTCGATTTGAGTAACATTCATTTTCACAGTCTTTATAATTCTGGGAAACACTGCCCAGTTTCCTTGCTCAGTTATAACAGTCACTAATATTTCCTGATAATCTCTTTTGCTAATACCCTTTACACATCTGAAAATCATAATGCTCTTAATGTTTTTGCTTAACTGTGATCAAATGTGGCTTAACACTTGAACAATACAGGTTTGGACTGTGTGGGTCCACTTATATGGGAATCTTTTAGTTTAGCAAATGCTTTAAAACTTGTGGTACTGGAGGATTTTTAATGCTCTTTTGTTCTTCATGCCTCTAGTCAACAGTGGGTTACTTTTAGTTTGGGATGAATAAAAGTTAATATGCACTGAGGGTGGGGAAGTAGGGAAGTGTTGATAACCCCTGCCCCTCTGTTGTTCAAAGGTCAGCAATAATCAACCAATATACCAATAATCAAACAATTTATATATAAATATATTTATATATAATATAAAATTTGGTTCATTATTAATATATTATATTGTAACAATAAATATAACACATTATATAACATATATATTTATATATAATAAATTATATATAAACACACAGAATCACTGGTTCTTAAAGTGGAACCACCAAACATAAAAAAGTGATTTTAAGCAGTTAAACAAATAAGACACCCAAGTCCAAAATTTTATTTTATTCTTATGTCTTTAGTTTTAACATTTTAATTTTATTATGTAAATCACATGATTTACACCAGATACTTTCTGTGAACATTATTGTAAGTAATTATAATTTCATAATTTTCATACACCTCTTACAGTATTTGGCCACACTTGATGGTGCTTAGGGACTAGCTCTTGGCTCTGTACTTGAGAGTCTTTCCTAGCAGTGCTCAAGGGGACTATGAATTGAATCTAGGATTCCAGCATGCAAAGCAAGTGCTCAGCACATTAAACTATCTCTCTGACCCACATGTGCCTATTTCATATAGAGGAGGGCTTTTTAAACTTTTTCAATTCACTACTCCTTTACCCAAGAAATTTTGACCTGAACATAGGCACATAGGAATGTATATACAAATCAAACATTTACTGATAATAAATCATAAAGAATATAATTTAAAAAAATTTTAAATACATTTTTAAATGATGCCTATGGGACTGTGGCCACATTTTAGAAGCAAGTATATAAAGAATTTAATTTCAACTTAATAAACTTTGACTACGAGTATCAGGCATTGTGTGAAGCAGTAAAAATATGACGATTTTTTATATATTGTATCTTTTTTTTTGGTGCAAAGAAGGTGGAGCTCCTTGCAATTAGAGGACTCAGTATTATTTTATTTGGCCAGTAATAATCAGTCAGGCTCATATCTGACAGTGTGTAGTGCTGGGAGAGTATAGCTGTTTTGTGTTCCACTAGAGCCATCCCAATAGTGTTCAGGAGGTGATGGGTATTGGGAATAGAACTCAAGGCCTTATGGATGCCAAGCATGAATTCCAGCTTTCTGAACTATCTCCCCAACCAAAGCAATTTTTTTTAAAAAGCACAGGGTGTCAAGATATACCGGTGTGAGAACCATTCGATCTTATGGTTATAAGACTACATTAACTGGGTGGATGTTAAAGGAGTTCACATAAGGATGGTCCTAGATTTTTGTTTAGGACAGGAAATCTTGGCAGGGAGGGTGAATCTTTGAGGCCTAAGCCAGCAAAGAGTGCTGTATTAAGATTAGTACTTGAACTGAATTCCAGTCTTTGACCAACAGTTAGCCAGGTGTCCAAAGAGTAGGAAAGATATTTCTAATATATTGAATAGAATGGGGGACACTTATTTTAGAGAAGTGAAGGTTACTTAAAATAATTAGTATGTGTGAGAAAAAAACAGTGACATTGCTGTAGAAGAAACATGCACAGATCAAGAAGAGCTTCTCTAATGTTTAAATTAAGAAATTTAAATATTAAGGAAGGGATGGAGCTGGGGAATAACACGACTTTTGTGAGCACTATTGACTTAGTGTGGTAGAAAGACAGTGCTGGTTCTAGATGTTTCTGTGAGAAGGCTCTGATGGTAAACAGAAGGGAGACTTGGATACTTGCCTTGAAGTATATTTGGGGTGACTTGACAGGCTAGTGCTGTCTTTGATGCATAAATGCAGCAGGGACTCCACATCTTTGCCTTTCTCATCCTGCTCTACCACTATAGAGTATATTGGAGACCATTGTGGCTGTAGGAATTCATGAGTGACTGAGATTCTTAACAAACTCTGCTAAGAGTAGATCTGGAAAGGAAAGGAGAGAATGAATGGATGTGAGATTCAGGTTTTAGATTAGACAAGATTTATCTGCTGAACTGTAGTTGAGCCTGAGGGACAACAGTGCTATGTGGAACATTTCCCCAGCTATGTAATAATACAACAACTGAAATATGAACATTATTTCGTTTATACATAACTATTTTCCACTTAAAATATACATAGTTTGGGGCCGGATTGATAGCACAGCAGTAGGGAGTTTGTCTTGCACGCAGTTGACCCAGGACGGACCTGGGTTGTTTGATCCCCAGTGTCCCATATGGTCCACCAAGCCTGGAGCGATTTCTGAGCGTATAGCCAGAAGTAACCCTTGGGCATCACCAGGTGTGGCTCCAAAACAAAAACAGCAACATCAAAAACACATAAAAAAACAAACAAAGGGGGCCGGGCGGTGGCGCTGGAGGTAAGGTGCCTGCCTTGCCTGCGCTAGTCTAGGACGGACTGCGGTTCGATCCCCCGGCGTCCCATATGGTCCCCCAAGAAGCCAGGAGCAACTTCTGAGCGCATAGCCAGGAGTAACCCCTGAGCGTCACAGGGTGTGGCCCAAAAAACAAACAAACAAACAAAAAAAACAAAAAAAAAAACAAATCCATAGTGTATAAGAACACCAGCAGTTTTTGTAATATGATTTTTTTTTTTTTTTTGGTTTTTGGATTTTGGGTCATACCCAGCAGTGCTCAGAAATCGCACCTGACCATGTGGGATGCCGGGATTCGAACCACTGTCCTTCTGCATGAAAGGCAAGAGCTTTACCTCCATGCTATCTCTCAGGCTCCTAATATGAATTTGTTACACATAGAGAAGGCTAAGCCTTTATGGAAACAAAATCAAAAGATATTATAAAGAAACTGTTTCTGGTATGTCCTTACAATTTTGATATCAACAGTTGCAAGACAAACTGAACATAGCTAATAATTTGTAACAATTATTAAGATCACTTATTTTCTTTTGTTTTTTGTTTTGGGGGTGTGTGGAGGCAGGGTGGAAGGGGGAGTATAGGGCTGAATCCTGACTGTGATCGGGAGTTACTCCTGACAATGTGTGGTGCCAGAGATTGCAATTAAGCGCCTAACTTGCGGTACAATTGCTATGACCCCAAAGTCACTTGTTTTTAAAGATATATTTTAAAAAAAAATATATATATATATATATTACATATATATTAAAATATATATTTTCAATCCTCCTTAGAGCGAGGATTGAAGAGGTAACCATTGTAGACCAGTTCTTAAGCACATAAATTCTGGAGATTGACTGAATTTGAAATCTAACTTTCCCACTTCATGCCTGTGTGACTTGACTCTCCTGTTTGTAAAAAGGGGTAAACATAGCAGTTACCTGAAAGGGTCCCAGTGAGAACAATATAGATTAAGAAGTTAAAAGTGTTTGCCACAGTGATGGTCATCATAATAAGCAGCTTATATAAATCTTTAAGTTCTCTGTAGATATCTGTGTCAGTATATATATTTCTTATCTTTTCTTAGTAAATAGATTTTGAAAATAAAAGTTTATCAATTTACCCATTTTACAATACTATATAAATGTTTATACTATATAAATGTTTACAATACTATATAAATTTACAATAAGTTTTAAACAATTTAAGTACGGCTCATCTTTCATTCAACTATTTTTACTTTAATAGGAACCACAATGTACTTTATGTGTGAGAAATAACCATCTCAATCATTTGTTTTGATTTTTTTTTTTTTTTTGATTTTTGGGCCACATCCGGCAACACTCAGGAGTTACTCCTGGTTTTGAGCTCAGAAATCGCCCCTGACAGGCTTGGGGACCATATGGGATGCCAGGGATTGAACTCAGGTTCGTCCTGGGTCCGTAGCATGCAAAGCACACGCTTTACCACTGTGCTATCGCTCGAGTCATTGTTTTGATCTTTTTATTTTACTTATACATTCTGCTGAACCAGAATTCAAGTCTTACAAATATACAACACATTTATTTTATTCGTACTATCCAGCCAGTACTGACCAAAGCCTGGGGAAACTTTCTTAGTTAGGGCTTATAAACCTATTTTAATGTAATGAATCAGCTAGAGGAAGATTATATAATTTCTTAGTTGTTTGAGCACTACCTATTTTTTTTTAAAAGTTTAATCAATGTCGGTTTTCCATTTATGTTTATATTTTATGAGTTGAATATTAGCAAAATATTTTGCATCTATTTTCTAATTGAATTTTACCCTTAATGTTGTAGAAATGTTGAAGAAATTAAGTACAACAATAATGAAATAAGCTTTTACATTTTTACAAACCAAGAATTAATTGAAGTGGGAATTCTAGTCCTTAATACTTTGTAAAAGTAGGGAGGGAAGAGACAAAATTCGGAGAAATAGGAAATTAAGGTGAAAGTTTGAAGTCTTGCTTTAATTTACTGTTCCCTGGTCAAAACCTGTTACAACAAAGTCTGTAAATCAAAAAGGTTTCTGCACCCTAGCCAGTACCTTGCTAATTTTGGGTATTATTCAATACAAAGTAATTCCAGGACTAAAAAATAATTGGAACAGGTTCTTGAAATTGATTTGGACTGGATTGACCTATATGAAGGTTATATCCCAGAAGAGTAATCTATCCTTTTTTTGATTTTAACTTCCTTTACTTTTAATATTTTAACAGTGTAATTTTAATTTAGAGTTTATTATGTGCATCTGAGTTATGGTTGAGCCATGTTTGTAATTATAGGTAATTCTTTTCTTTCAGAATATCTTCCTAATTTCCTAAGACAATTATTTTTATATATTAAAAAGAGCATTGAAATATGAGACAGAAAATTCTCACAATTCTGTCATTAATTTGTGTGACCTTGAGTATATCAACAAAACTTTCCAATCTCTCAGTCTTTTTATCTTTAAAGTATGGAACTCAAATTAAGTAATTTACTCAGTTCTGAAATTCAATAATTTTACTAAAAATAATTTGTTTTTACTTTAACTTAATAAAAATTTAAAATTTAGTACTATAATTTGTGTTATAATTGAATAGGAAATACAGAAAACTTTGCTAGATTGTGGTGGGAGGGAAGAAATATTTTCCATGTTTGAATATTAGAATTCCTTCCCTCTGCATCAAAGCATTATCTGAAGAGAGACTAGGAAGTACAATTTCATACATAGTTTCAATGATTGATGAAAATTAAGTCTAATTGTAGCTTACACTGTATATATTGGTAGTTTTTGACCCAGTGAGATTGTCTGAATTGTACTAATCACAGGGATAAATTATACTTTTTCGCTAGTGTTGTACACTTAATATGTAGTTGTTACTTTTACTTGACTTTAGGGCATACTTATTTTAACCATGACCATGAATCGGAGGGGCACATGGCTATTATGAATTTGTAAATATATTGTATCATAATTTTCTTTTTTTTTTTTTTTTTTTTTTTTTGGGGGGGGGGGCACACCCGGCGTTGCTCAGGGGTTACTCCTGGCTGTCAGCTCAGAAATAGCTCCTGGCAGGCACAGGGGACCATATGGGACACCGGGATTCGAACCAACCACCTTTGGTTCTGGATCGGCTGCTTGCAAGGCAAAAGCCGCTGTGCTATCTCTCCGGGCCCATATCATAATTTTCTATTATAGAAATTGGAAGTATTGAAGACACATTTTGCAAATGGTATTTGCAAGTCTTAGAAAGTCACTAGATTAACAACAGCTTTTATGAATAAGGGCAACATTGGGAAAGTTTAATTGTCAGTGAAATAATAGTTACAGTTATATACTCGTAGAGACTCCTATGGGAAGATAAAAAGTGAAGTTTAAGGATCATTGTGTTTAGAACATCTTATTTAAAACAATTTCTCTTCTTTTTTTGGATATTTTAGGTTTAAGTAATATGTAGCTAAAGAAATAAAAAAGAAAACAAAGCAAAAAACAAACAAACAGGGGCTGGAGAGATAGCATGGAGGTAAGGCGTTTGCCTTTCATGCAAGAGGTCATCGGTTCGAATCCCAGCGTCCCATATGGTCCCCCGTGCCTGCCAGGAGCAATTTCTGAGCATGGAGCCAGGAGTAACCCCTGAGCACTGCCGGGAGTGACCCAAAAACCACAAAAAAAAAAAAAAAAAAACAACAAACAAACAAACAAACAAACAAACAGGACCAGTGAGATAATACAGTGTTAAAGGTTTTGCTTTGCATATCACTCACCCTGGTTCAATTGTTGGCACAAAATATTGTTCCCCAAGCAGAGTAGTGCCAGGAATAATCCCTGAGTATAGATCAGGAAAGAAATCTGAACAATGCTGTGTGTGGCACAAATACCAAAACTAAACCAAAACAACCCACCCAAACAGTAACACAGATTCAATATGTAGAATATGGAGTGAGGATTATTTTATTTTTTTCCTTACGAACACTTTGGGTTTTGGTAGTAAGGTGTTGAGAAAAAACGTAAGTCCATATTATATTTACCATGAGCATTAAAAGTTTGGGTTCTTTTAATCAGTTTTATTTGAAACAAAATGAATAGTTTGTTGTATTTGAAACTCTCCAATTTTAAAGAGTAAATATTAGAGATAAACTTAGAACCAACATCAGTAAATAATGAGTGCTGCTAGTTATGTTTAAGTTGGCAGTTCTTTAATAGAATCTGATATTATTTTTACCCTTCAAATAATCGAGCTCATCAATTAATGTACTGTTCATAACTGAATATATTGGTTTTGCCCTTTTTTGTTATTTGTCTGTTTATTTATTTATTTGGTTTTTAGACCACACCTAGCAGTCTTCTGGGGTTACTCCTAGCTCTATGCCCAAAAATTACTCCTGACAGGCTCGGGGAACCATATGGGATGCTGGGGATCAAATCTGGGTTCGTCCTGGGTTGGCTGAGTGCCAGGCAAATGTCCTATTGCTGTGCTATCACTCTGGCTCCTTGTTTTATCTGTTTCTTTTTTTTTTTTTTAAGTTCTCTCTGAAGGGAGCTCCTTTTTTTTTTTAACTAAACAAAAATACATTTTTTAGCATCTATGTTCTAAAATAACTGATCAAGGGACTGGAGTGATAGTACAGTGGCTAGTGTGTTTGTTTCGCACATGTCTGGCCTGGGCTTAATTCCTGGTACCCATATAATCCTTGAGTACCACCAGGAGTGATCCCTGAGAACAAAATCATAAGTACAGCTGGGTGTGACTCCCAAACCAAGCAAAAATATGATGTTTTTGATTTGTCTTGACATTTCTGATGTTGCCTATGGAATTGTCTCCCATGGATTCATATCTTTCTTGTCTAATGCTTGTCAACTCACCCTTCTCCTTTCATAAATTAAATTTGGGCTGGGCCACTTGCCTTGCATGAAGCATGTGCAGTTGTATCTCAGGCACCTCATATGGTCCTCTAAGCTCTGCCAGGTGTGATTCCTGAACAGAAGAGCCAGGGGTGGGTCCTGAGCATAGTTGGTGTAACCTAAACAAACAAACAAAACTAAGCCACCAAAATAAATTTTAGAAAAATGGTTGCCCTGAAGAAATCATACAATGGTTAGTTTTCCTCACAAGCAATTGACCTCAGTTTGCTTTCTGGCACCCATTGTTTTCCTGAACACTTGCAGGAGTAACCCCTGAGCTTAGAGTCTTCATTTCTGAAGACCATTGGGTATAGTCCTAAAACAAAACAAAACAAATTAAACAAAAACCCAAACACACACACACACACACACACACACACACACACACACACACACACACACACACACACACACACACACTTTTGAAAGAATGTTATCTTAAAAAAAAGAAACATTGGACCAAAAAGATGGTACAGGATGCCTGTGATTTGGTTCTAGACTCCAATACCACATATGTTTCCTGAGCAAAGAACCCAGGTATGGCCAAACCACTTCCACTCTCTCTACCAGTAAATAAATGCTATTTTAGAAATCATTTTTTTTGGCTAGGAATGATCCCTATGCAGAGTCAGGAAAAGCCCTGAGCACTCTGGTATGGCTACTAAAATATCCCACACAAAGACCACCAAAACAAAAACTTCAGCTCGTGATTTACAAAATAGTTTGCAATTCATTAATCGAATGCTAACAATTTTTCCCAGTAGATGGCACTAGCTTTACATTCTTTCACAGTCTAAGAGAGTATACTGATACCATTCGCACATAGGTGCATTTTGAAAAGTTAAACAAAAGTTGTAAAGAATATCCAGTTAAGAACATATGGATTTACAAACCACAAATTTTTTTTTGCTTATATTATGTTCAAACAGTATTTGTAGAGTGCAAAACCTTTTTCCATTTTCAGTAGAATTCTATTTCCCTCAGGCTTGGACATCTCTTTCTTACATGTGTAGACTTTCTATAAACTAAAACAAGTTTTCATAAATTAACTTATCTTATATCCAAAATAGCTGATTTAACAGTAATTTATTGTTTTATATGCAGCTAAATTTTCTTCAGAAGACCACCCAGGAATTAAAGAAAATTTCACATTTAGTTATGCTATGTTTTGAATTTTATAGACTTTTAAAGATTGTTAAGCATGAATTACTTTTGCATGGATTAATTAAAATATTTATGGGAATTAAGAAAAATTGAGGTTTTGATTATGGAGTATTTGGTGCAACTGTATATATTTTGTCTTAAACAAAATGTTTTAGTAGTTAATAACAACAAAATTTTAGTTAATGTGAAAAGTTGTTGCTTATAGTATAAAATTTCCATATGAATTTTAGGAATATATGAGTATCAGTCTAAATTTATGGTGCACAGTATATTTATATGAATAAGGTGTTGGACATATGGCTTGTTAAATATGAATTTGGCTATTTTTGGTAAACATGGATAGATTCTCTGTACATTAATAATCATAAAATATCTAGCAAAATTTAGTTACAATAGAGGTAACATGGATATGAACACAAACTGTATACTTTAGTTTTCTGAGAAATTTAGTAGTTAAATTAAAATGACACAGAAATATATTATTCGTTCTGAAAATAGATGCCTATATTGTTAGCTTGTGTACCAGAAAGATTATATAGACTTTGTTGACTGTGGGCGAATCACAGAGATAGAATTACTGATATTCACTTATCTAAGCCTGTTTACAATCATACAGTTAGTTGATCATGGAAGTAACCCACATTTTGCTTTCAAGATATGTGTTTAATGATATAGTCACTCACGTATTACAGTTCAGTTACAAAACCCATGTATATTGAAGCTTTTAATTGCACTACTATTAATGATAAAATAAGTTGGAAACTTAACAAGTTTTAAAATAGTTTCTTTTTCTTACTAACTTGTAATGATTTTTTACTAGTTTTTTTTTTGTTTTTTACTAATTTTTTCTTCCACCTTACTTATTACCCTAGGAATCTGTTTTGTGTCTTTCATTCCTTTTCCTCACCTGTTGGCTGAATGCCATATAACATTTTTTTGTAAAAATTTTACAATTGTATATAATCTTCAGGTGTTAACGTTATATGACTTTTTCAGAAACTTATTCGGTGCAACTTTAATCCATGTCTGAGAGAATAAGCTTACCTTTTTTTTTTTTTTTTTTAAATAAAAGGCTTGGCATCAGTAAATCTTGGTTGTATCAGCCAAAATTTCTATTACAAGAAAATCTTAGTTTCTGCAAAGTGAGCTCCAGAAAGGGAGAGAGATTTTGTGGTTTTTGTTTATTACTACATCTCAGCAAATAGAATTTTGTCTGTTACATATTAAATAAGTATCTGTTCAATAAATATTTTTCTAGTGAATAAATGGCTGCTATCCTAAATATTAAGATAATGTCACATTTTAAGTAAGATGACTTATTTTTTAAGGCTTATACATCTAGTGAGAAAGATATCTGGATTCTTTGGGTGCAATTTTGGTTATCTGTAGAAAGAAGCAATATATATATTTGATATTTTTGTAAGTCTCTGTGTATACTCCCTTCTTTGCTTTACTTTGGAAAGAGTAGAAGCCAGAGTAGAAGCCAGAAGTATTGTGCTTTCAGTTTGGAATGGCAGGTTATATTCTTGAAATAGAATTTGAAATACTGGTTTTTTTAACTTTGCTTTTTTTGTTTCTTTGTTTTTTTTTTGGGGGGGGGAACACACCCGGTGGCGCTCAGGGGTTACTCCTGGCTCTCTGCTCAGAAATTGCTCCTGGCTGGCACGGGGGACCCTATGGGATGGTGGGATTCGAACCACCATTGGTCCTAGGTCAGCTACTTGCAAATGCAAATGCTCTACCACTATATTATCTCTCTGGCCCCTAACATTGCCTTTTTATGTTTGTTTTTGGCCAAACCTGGTGGTGCTAAGGGATTACTCATGGTAGGCTTGGGGAACCGTAGGATGTTGGGGGATTGAACATGGGTTGGCTGTGTGCAAAGTAAATGCCCTACCTGCTATGATATTGCTACTGCCCCTAACACTGACAATTTTGAAAGAAGCAATGATAGTTCTAGAAAAGGTCAAAGGGGTTTATAATTAGCAGGAGGCAGGCAGAATTGGGAATAGCACTGTGAAGTTGGCAATGGATAATGGCCACATAGATTAGTAGGCATCTTTTTTTTTATTAATATCTTTATTTAAACACCGTGATTACAAATATGATTGTAGTTGGGTTTCAGTCATGTAAAGAACACCTCCTTCACCAGGGCAACATTCCCACCACCAAGATCAGGCTTTAGAAAGAAATGTAATGAATGTATAATTGAGGGTCGGATGTCACAGAGAATCTTACTCTTTCATTAGCTTCTTACATTCTTTGTTCTTGGTTTTCTGATGAAGACTTTGGACTAGAACTAGTTCATTACCCAAGTAAGAAACTAAATTGCCTGTAAAACTGATACCATCATCAAACTAAGAAACTCTGTGCACTATATTAAAATTTTCTAAGACATGACTTTTTTAGTGTGTGAGAGAGAGAGAGAGAGAGAGAGAGACAGACAGACAGACAGACAGACAGAGAGACAGAGATAGAGACAGAGAGACAGAGAGAGACAAAGAGGAGAGAAAACATTTTTTTCAGGGCCTATATTTTGTAATGTTTAGTGATTGCTGAATTTGTAAAGCCACTAAATCAATGGAATAATAAAAATATTTGAATATGGAACTTGAAGGTGGTAATAAAAGGTTCAGGGTAGTGATATAGAGAAAAATTATGACAGTTAGATAATGCTTTATTTATTAAGCTCACACAATTGTCCAGTTTCTTTTTTGAGTTCTCCCCTTTTGAGTGGGGCACAAATTCCTGCCATACTTAGCCTGACTACACAAGCCCATGGATTAGTACTCAGACCTGGCTGGTCAACCTCCAGGTCCTGATGGTGTTCAAAAGACCAAGCCTGAGATCAAATTTGGCTGTCAGGTGTGAGCTCCAGCATTTGAGACATTTTCTTGTTCAATCGATTAGGTTTGTTTGTTTGGGGGTTACTCTTGGCTCTGTGCTCAGAAATTGCTCCTGGCAGGCCCGGAGGACCATACGGGATGCTGGAATTTGAACCACCATCTGTCCTGGGTTGGCTGTGTGCAAAGCAAACGCCCTACCGCTGTGCTATCTCTCTGGCCCCTCAATAGATTAGTTTGTAAACTAAATTTAAGAAAGATAACCAAAGGTATTATTTGGAAAGCATCCCTTAGGAAGAAAATTTAAGTAGCAACAATTAAAACGGAGTTGAAAACAGATTTAAATACAACATGCACTTAATGCTTGCTCTTGCCTCAATATAATGCTAGGTGTAATGCAAGTATATGTATTATTGCTTGAGGAAATAGCAAACAAGTCAGAAACAGCTTATTTCCAGGGCCAGAGTGGTAGCATAGTAGGGTAGGGCATTTGCCATGCATGCCACTGACCCAGGTTCCATCTCCAACTTCTCATATGACTATAAGAACCCCCCAGGATTGATTCCTGAGTGCAGAGTCAGGAGTATGCCTTGTACATTGGCAGGGGTGCCCCCCCCCCAAAAAAAACCAAAACAACAAAAACCTGCCAGTTATTTTCTTTTCTCAGTCATGGGGGTGATAAAGATAACTATAGAAATTTTTTCTTTTCTTTTTTTTCTTACTCTATTTATCTATTTTGTTATGTCTATATATCCTATTTCTGGATCTATTGCTAAATGCTTTTTAATACTATAGGTTTGGAATTATGATGCATTGCTTAAAAGTGTAGGGTAATTTTATCTTATCTTTCTCTTTCTTTTTGCACTCCGGCATGATACGATTTCAGAACCGAGACTGTTGTGTGGTGCTTGTCTTTATTGCTGTAGTGCTCACTGGATATTTAATTTGATATTTCTTTCTGTATTGTTGTGGTGCTTCAATCACCTTTTTTGTTTTGTTTTGTTTTGTTTTCGGGCCACACCTGTTTGATGCTCAGGGGTTACTCCTGGCTAAGCGCTCAGAAATTGCCCCTGGGTTGGGGGACCATATGGGACACTGGGGGATTGAACCCCGGTCTTTCCTTCGCTAGAGCTTGCAAGGCAGACACCTTAGAGTTTAGTGCCACCTCTCCGGCCCCCAATTACCTTTTTTATGTTCTCTCTCAGACTGAGGTTGAAAGCCTCTAGAAGGTCTCCGCCCATTTTCAGCGTATTTGACTTCTTTTTTTTTTTTTCTTATTTTGTACCCCATTCTATTGCTTTTCTTTCCTTCAAACAAAACCACATAACTCGATTTATCTAGCTCCGCCTCTTAAATAGAGAGGGAAACAAGGGAGGGTACCAGGACCAAACAGATATATGACCACTAATAGTAAGTTAGACAAAGAGGGGACCACCTACTCTAGCAGCCTGGGGGTGATGGTGGGGTATATGGGTTGCAGAAAGGGAACTGGGATGGGGGGGAGGACAAATTTGGTGATGGGTATTCCCCTCATTCAATGTCAATATGTACCTAAAATGCTACTGTGAAAGATATGTAAGCCATTATGATCACAATAAAAATTTAATTAAAAAGTGTAGGGTAAATAGACATATAAAACCAGTATAAAGTTTTTTTTAAAACTTATTTCCCTCCAGTTTCGCATATTTTTCTGGAATTTATAGATTCAGATTTAGCTGTCCACTGGTAATTACACACTTGTTTTCTGCCTATGTACTTAATTGACTTAGAATGTAAATTTGATTTAGGTCATAGCATAATTTTTGAAATATACAACATTGGTATTTTAGACTGTTAAACTTTTATTTTATTTTAATAATGCATAATTAATGTTAAATTCAAAGTCTGCATTATAATGTACTCGTTCCCATAGTTTTTGTGTGCAGTTACCTTTCATCTCCCTTACAGTTTATACGCCTAGAGAGGAGAGAGGAAGGGAGACAGAGAGCTATTTTTGCAAGTCTTTTTGATTGCATGTGAAATGTAGAATGGAAATGAGCCTGTCTGTTTTTAATTTTTTTTCTTTATGAGCTATGATGTTTTAGTGACGGCCCATACTGGAAAAAAATTAAAAACAGGGAACTCCAACTTTGTCAGACATTTCATACGCAATCAGACAGACTTGAAGTTAAGTGACTTTCTCTTCCACTATTGTCACTTGATGATGGCAGTGCCTTTAGAAATTCTCTTTTTGTATATTTGCTTCGCAAGCAAGAAAATGCACTTTTCGATCAAGACTTATTTTAAATAAATGCTTCCCTAACATCTAAATTTTATGATCAACATTATAAAAATACACCATTGCTCTTGGCATTTGCATCATACTTTGAAGAATTGCTAAGTTCAGCTTTTTTTGATACTACTTAATGAATGCTGATAAAATAACTGCTACATATTAACTCAACAACCGAAAATTTATAACACAAGTGAAAGAAGTGTAAAATGTGGTTTCTATCTTCCAAGTCTTTCAGGTAGATATTTCAAGTGGATTTCTCCAGTACATTTTAAAATAAAAAAATTATGCTGCCTCAATCACCACAAATGAGAACCGTATTAAAGACTAGAGTTCTCAACTATATTAATAACAAGTTTAAGTTCATTGTTTGGCTGTCTCATTGACTTGCAGTGAAACTATGTTTGCATATTTCCTCTAAATTTTCTTTTAAATTTAATTTTGTTTTTATGTTTTTATGTCAACACATGGAGCAGTGCTCAGAGCTTACTCTAGGCTCTACTTTCAAGGATCACTACTGTTAGGGATTGAGGGGCCAGTTGAGCTGCTGTAGACTGAACCTGCTGCCTGCAAGGCAAATAAATGCTTTCCCACCCTTTAATTTTAAATGTGTCTTGTTTCTTGCTCCCCAAATATCTCTCACCTAAATATATTCTGTCTTGTCTATTTTTGGTTTGCTAAACTAGTTGATAGCATTTATAGTCCTTTAATTAGGATAATATATTTACCCACCTTCACATTGTATGCTTTGATTATACTTTTACTTTAGAAGTTTAGGGGTTCTCATCCTCATTCTTTTGGAGTTCTCATCCAATTCTTTGGCTGCTCTGATGCTGTTTCTTCAGATTAAGTGAAATGTCTATATATCAGTTTATAACTGGATCTAGCCAGTCTAGGTGGGAAGAGTTTTAGTTTTGTCTTCCTTGTTAACCCTGTTTAAAGAAAACTCTGTATATACTTTTAATAACACATTGGTTGTTTTCTGTCCTGCCAAATAATGTTTACAAAGGGCAGAAACCTTGACTTTTTAATATTAACTTTTTGGTGCTCATGGTTTTTGATTTACTAAAGCCATTTAATAGTGATAGAAAGCATACTAGTTTCAATAGTTTATATTCTCCAAATTTTTACAATCTAGAAAAATAAAGACAAAGTAATTGCAAAATGCTATATTAACCTATTAAATAGTACTGTGTAGAGTACTGTGTAAGAGTAAAATGCATTTGAAGGAAGGACATACAGATGAAAAAAATGACCAATCAGGTAATTTACCAAGGTCTACAGACTTTAAAGGAAAATTTGCTTTAAAATATTGGGGCCAGAGCAGTGGCGCTAGCAGTATGGCGTTTGCCTTGCCAGTGCTAGCTTAGGAGGGTCCGTGGTTCGATCTCCTGGCGTCCCATATGGTCCCCCAAGCTAGGAGCAATTTCTGAGTGCATAGCCAGGAGTAACCCCTGAATGTCACCAGGTGTGGCCCAATAACCAAAAAAAAATTAAATTTATCATTTGACTATGCACTGTATAAACATATGATCTTGTTTGATTCCAAGTTTAAAATGGTATGTTTCCTTGACATGCTTATAATATCCAATGATATTAAATAGAACCCTGTGTGCATCAATAGACCATAATTAAAACTGAACTGTTGAACTCTTGCATAAATAGAAAATCAGCAAAACATGTAAAATATGATAAATATAAACATTACATATAAAGATATTTTTCTCACATATACAAAAAATTCTTTGCCTTAAGAATAACTGTCTTCTTTCTGCCTACTGAGGCATATTTTTTCTTTTTATTATATTTAGAACTTGTAGGAGTGATGAAATTAAATATAAAAATTAAGAAAGTTTTTAGGGGCCAGAGCAGTGGTACAGCACTAGGCGTTTGCCTTGCACACAGCTGATCCAGGACTGACCACAGTTTGATCCCTGGCATCCCATATGGTCTCCCAAGTCAGGAACGATTTCTGAGTACATAGCCAGGAGTAACCCCTGATTATCTCCAGGTGTGGCCCAAAAGCCAAAAGCCAAAAAAAAAAAAAAAAAAAAAGAAAAATTTTAAATGATGAAACCAAGTTGAGTTACAAACATTATCCTTCCTTTACTTATGAATCTTCCCCCGCTATCACAAGATTACTCTGAAGAGAAATTACTGAAATGTTTCAGAAGAGTCAAAGCATTATTTAGCCAGAGGATTTTGCTCTCTATGCCCATCAAAAATTCATCTCCCAAAATTGAGTGTCTTTTTACACATGAATCCAGGTTGGGAGTGTGATCTATGGTCTGAATGGAATAACATTAAGTTCATAGCAAATTAGTGGAGCCTGCATTCTGATTCTCTTTCAGACAAATACTTTCTGAGAGCTATCTTGAGTATAGCATTTTATCGCTAAAAGGCTATTTCCTAAGATTTCTCCTGAAGTAAAGAAAGTAAAGCCAGGCTATGTCTATTAAGTTATGTAATTTTTTCCTGATTATTTTTTTTGTTTTTGGGTCACAGCCCCTGGGGCTTGGGTTTTACTCCTGGCTCTGTGCTCAACATTCACTCCTGATATGTTGTACTCAAGATCATACCAGATTGGTTGTGTATAAGAAGCGCCTCAATGTAATTTAATGTAATTGTACAGCGCTTGCTGTAATATATCTACCATTTTTTCCTGATTGCAAAAAAAATTCTTTGCACGTTAATATTTTTGCTTATATCTATTTCATACTCAGGTCTTAGCACTTCTTTTCAGTTACCTGTCTATTCCTAGAGTAAGAACTTGTGAGTGTAGCCATCTCTTTCTTGCATCATGGATTACTCCCTTCATGTGTTGAGAAAGTTCTTTCTTTAGGTGTCAACACAGCTGACTTTCACTCCTTTTTTTTTTTTTTTTTTTTTTGTTTTTGGGGCTATACTTGGCACTCAGTTTATTCCTGGCTCTGTGCTCGGAATAACTCCTGTCAGCCTTGGGGGACCATATGGGATGCTGGGATCAAACCCAGGTCTGCCACATGCAAGGCCCTACCTGTTGTGCTATTGCTCCAGTCCTGACTTTTCTTATTTAGAACATTGATCAATAATGCATACCTTGACTTCCATGTTTGGAACCATAACCCTTATTTCCAGCAGCCTCAATTCTTCTTGCCTCGGTTAGTTTTACATTATTTTTCTTTCTGTATTCTTATGCCCTTCTCAGAGGTTATATAATTTATTTACTTATTTTCATTGTGTTTAGAATGTCTTCCCCTGTCTCTGAGCGATTGAGAATCCTATGAAAGTAGATTGTTTATTCATTGGTATAGTCTAAGTACTTAGCATATTGCCAGTATATTGTAGGTTCTCAGTATATTTTATTTAACACAGTGTCTGGAACTCTGTAAATACTCAAAGTTTTTGATGTCTTATAAAACAGCAAGAAAAAAAGTAAGTTAGATAAATGGTTTTCAAAACAAACCTTGTAGGTTTAGTTTCATGGAAACTAGACGTCTGCAGGAAAAAAATGTCATGGCGTCTTAGTTTTATATTAATCTGAGATATTTTTCTTTTATACTTTCTAGTTGGGGAGACAAATAAGAATTGGGTTTGCATCTCTAAACAAGGAACTTTTCTTTCCTGTGCTTTTCATTCTTTTAAAGCCTTTATTGATTACTCGAATGCAAAACAAACATATGAAAAAATCATTCATGGTATATATATTTCACATTCTGTTCTAAAAATAGATTACCCTTGGATTTTATAAATGCCCACTTATTTAGAAATTCCAAACACTTCTATGTATGGAATAAAAATGTGTTCAACTTTCCAAAATGACAGACCAATAACCTTGTGAAAATCCAAATTTATAGAGGAAATTAAAGCATACCATTTAAAAATACAGTGTCAGAATATTTCAGTCTGATTTTCACTATTTTAAACTAGAAATTCAAAAACAAATACTTTCATTCATTACCTTTGAAACATTTTTTAATTAGTTTATTTTATTTTCCCGATCTTAGGCTCAAAATTAAAATGAAGGGATCTTTAAATTTTGTGTTGTTTTGATTTTTGTGCTGGAATATAAGATTTATGATCTAAAAGTACTCTAAGATTTAGGTAACAGATCTGATTTACTTCTTAACAGGAAGTTAAAGAGCCTTTCAGCTTTTTATAGACTTTGTGAGAATCCCTTTTGAACCTTGTCACTGACCCTAGGCTGAAGGAATGAATACAAGGAAAACAGACGCTGGTTAATTGACAAATATATTACTTTTTTTGATGTACTTGGTGATGATTGCATTTGCTCTCTTATTATCTTGTTAGTGACAGTTTTTAAGCAGAAAATTATTGTATAATTTTAAAAGAAAGATTAAGTTGTAATATAATATGTCTCCATAGAAACTACAGTGATCTTGGACTTTGTAATCATATGTCCTGCTTTTGAGTTATTATTATTTCTGTCTATTGTTTTACTGTAGTAAGTCATATGTTGACCTACCTCAGCTTCAGTTTCTATATCTGTAAAATGAACAGTGCATCTATATCTTAGGATTATTGAGAGGATTAAATATGGTGTGTGTAAGTACCTAGAAATGTTCCCGGCATTCAAATATTTATTTTCTTCTTGAAATTCCCATTTTAATCATTTAAGTAGATAATTGTGAAGATAATGCTGCCCTTAGGGACTTATAAAAGGAATTAATAACAAAAATTTTGTAGCACACTGGGATAACTGATCTGGTTTCCTTTTAAAGTAGATTAACTTTGCAATTTACAGAAATCCTAACATTAATGTGTTATTCCATTTGTTCAGAAGGTGTTTACTAAGCATAGTTTAGGGGGTTCTTAGAACCTGTTTTTGAGAGTGATAGTACATAAGGTAGATTTACTTGCTTATGATCATGTGTCTGGAAAGCAGGTAGAACCAGAATTTGAACTCTGAAATTTTACTTTTATTTATAGTAATTGGAACTTCTAGACAATACTAAACTTTGTGGCAAAAATATGAAGCAAACCTCAGTATAAAAAGATTAGGACATGTTTTAGTATCTTAATTTCAGTACAAGGTGGATCTTATTTGTATCAAAGTTATCCTTTCTTTAGGGAATGGTGTTATGATTTGATACCGAAGTAGCAATATTATCCATTCAAATTGTGTGGCAGTGTGTATAAACAGACACTCACTTGTGCCTTCAAAGTACTCTACTAAACATTTGAATAAAGGGAAAAAATCTTTCTCTAGCATGCTTCTAAGCCAATTGAGAGGTCATTGAACAGATGTCATATAATACTAATGTTAAATTACCCAGTGTAATAAGAAAATTACAGTACCTAAGTGAAGATAGTAAAGGAAAACTATCCAATGAATTATTCTAGAATTTCAAAATGAAATGATTTTTTTAAAATTAACAGTGGAACTATATGACTTTAGAAAAATGAGTCTGATAAGAAGGCAAATCAGACAAACATGAAGTCTTTTTATATGTTTATATTGCTTATTTTGATATGAGTTTTTTTATTTTCTAGGAACTTAATTATTCAACTCATTGGCAGGAAATATATTAAACTTTAACAAACATCTATTGAGCTATTTTAATATAAAATTGCAATCATTATATCTAGTCTATGTATGCCTGATTTCATTATTAGATAAACTTTAAAAGCCTAAATATTTTGAGAACATTGTATGACCAAAGAATAGAAAGGTACAAAGTTTGACAACTACAAATAAGCATTAGTATTTCTTAAAGAACTAACCTCACTTACAGTTAGTAAACAATATTTATATATAAGGTTGAAAAGCCAGGATGTAGAAAAATTTTGCTAATTTGGAAGATGACCTTTAAGTGCACCAAAACCAAATAATTTGTAGGCTATGACATAGGGCACATTCCTACAAAATTTGTGTGAATACTTCTTTAGTGGTTCTTGAAAGACAAAGAAAGCTGGAATGAAATCTTTATCCCCTTCCTGAACAAGACGGAGACTAACAAAAGCGTACAGCAGCACTCTTTCAAAGCTTGTCATTAAAACGAGGTCTCTGTAGCACAGTTAATGAGATGGTTCATAGTGGAAAACAATCTGTTTTTAAGAATGTTTAGATCAAAAGTAATTTCTAATCTATGAAATAAAGTCTCTTCAATACCCTTCATTCACCAGGAAAGCTTTTATGTTTGTATTATTTACTTCAATCAGATGTTTTCAATTTTACCTTTTTTCCTTGTACAAATACTTGACATGGTTCATCAATACTGACCAAGAGTTTTATTCTTTTTCTTCAGAAGAGAGAGATTTTTGAGAGAGGGAGAATGAAAGAGAGAGAAACATCTTTGCCTAAACGATTTGCAAGCATCTGTGCTTTAAGCTACTTTTTATGAACACTTCTTAGTAAATGACTCAAGGTAAAAAAGCAGAAAAGCATCCAATGTTAGGAAATTGCAATCCAATACCATGTAATTTAAACCTGCAGTTGCTTCTCTTGGACTAAATGACATACAGATGGGTAGCTTAGTGTTCTCAACTTTGGGAACACAATTGGTCTTATTGTATGAATGAACATAGATTAACAAAAATATTTGGATCAGAATTATTTAATTTATTTAAAGTTAAAAATACATATTTTAATTATCCTTGCCATTGGACAGAATAATTGTAACCAAGATATTTTATTGTGTTTTAAGTTTGTAATTGAAGTCTTCGGCGGATGGTTGAAAGATTAAAAAAAGCTGATAAAACCTTTCAACAAATAACAACACAAAGATAATTTATTAGAAGTGTGCAGTAAATAGGGAAGAAATGCACCTACCAAAGTCCATTGATTAATAGCAGTTCTGCATTCAGGTTGTGGAGAGGCTTGTTCTAACAGAAAAAACATTTATATGTACTCCTTGGAAAATATGAAAAATACAAGTAGTAGATATTTGGATAAAGCCTAGTATAATACAGGATCTAGTGAGATGAAAGCCCAGCATTTGTTAGTGATGTACTTGCCATTTCTGTGCATCTTTTAAGGCCAGAGCAGGGCCAATGGGCTTTGTGGAAAGTCAAGAGAGGTGTTGTTTGATAGCCAACAGGCCCACATCAGTGACCTTTTTCCTTTGGCTCTCACTTTCACTTTTTTTCTGACTACATCTTTTTTTTATCCTTTTTTGGTGGGGGGCATGCTTGGTGGTTCTTAGGGGTCACTCCTGGCTCTGCACTCAGGAATTACTCCTGGAGGTGCTCAGGTGACCATATGGAATGCTGGAGGTCAAACCCAGTTAGCTGCATGCAAAGCAAACACTACCCACTGTACTATCACTCTGATCCTGCCTTCATATTTTCTCATTAAAAAACTACTATGATTTTTTGGTGGCCCAGATTTCGGAAACCAAGTCAGCCAAAACCCCGTC
Source organism: Suncus etruscus (assembly GCF_024139225.1). Lineage (NCBI taxonomy): Eukaryota > Metazoa > Chordata > Mammalia > Eulipotyphla > Soricidae > Suncus > Suncus etruscus. Next base: position 94,453,091 of record NC_064858.1, read on the forward strand.
AGGATAGATGACATTTGTTATTTGGTACCTTAAAAATGAAGGAAGTTGGAAGCATTTCTATTCCTAATTAATATTTCTCTAGATTGCTAAAGAAGTTGAGTCTACTATTGAGGAACTGAGCAAGCTTTCTTTTGCTTTGAGCCACTACAAAACATGATCTGATCATTTTGAATGTAGGGCCATCTGCAAACTTCTCCCACTGTGATGGATGGTAAAGAAAAATCAGTTTCTCTGAAGTAAGGGCTGTCCTGTCTCAGAGTTATATTTCTTTTTCATTATTTGTGCAGATAAAATATAATGCTACATATAAAAAGCTATTTTCTGAACACTGTTCCGCAGCCCTTTGAGTTGAAATAAAAGGTGTAATTGTTACTAAGATCACATTGAAACTATCTTATCCTTCAAAAACACTTGATCAGTGACATCTTCCTAAAAGTCACTGGTGGCGGTGGCGCTAGAGGTAAGATGCCTGCCTTGCCTGCGCTAGCCTAGGACGGACCGCGGTTCGATCCTCCGGCGTCCCATATGGTCCCCCAAGCCAGGAGCGACTTCTGAGTGCATAGCCAGGAGTAACCCCTGAGCCTCACCGGGTGTGGCCCAAAAACCAAAAAAAAAAAAAAAAAAAGCAAAGTAGAACATACAAATGAATAAATAAAATCATATCCATGTTTTCTTGTCATTTCTTTCCCCTATATTTTTTACCCTTTCTTTGGAACTTCTTGAGTTTGTACTAATGTAAATGCCTGTTTCTGGAGTGTATTTGAAGCTTCTTCTTGTCTCTTTAATAAGGTCAGAGAGTCTTTAGAGAGACATTTATTTTGAAGGATTCTGTAGAACCCAGTTACATGATGGACAGAATCACAAAAAGAAAAAATTCCTGGTCATGAAAAAATGTCTTTAGGGATTAATATTAAATAAAGAAGATGGTTGTGAAATCACCCAGAGTAGAAATGGATTGAAGGGAAGTTCAGGCTACTTTGCTAAATTGCAAAATTATGGAATGAAGATTTATTGTTTAACATAATATGCCCATCATCTTATACAGATGGTATCATTGCTTGAAAAATAGAGCTATGCTTTTTGAATTCACTTGAAAACTTTTCCCAAGGCATTGGGAGACATCCAGGATGCACTCCCATCTTAAGAGTTTTGCAACTCGATTCAGTGAGTTTTCACTGTCACGTGCTTACTGTCTCTGCCTGTGACTCATTATCAGTGCTCCACTAAAGTCCTAGAAATCTCAAGAGAGTTTCTTTTTAATCAGAGAAATAATCAGCTGCAATTCAGGTAAGTTTGTTACTGTATTAGATGCTAGTTTGATCACTGACAAGTGACTTCAGAAGCTGTGTAGTGGCGGCCGGCCAAAGCAATTACTTAGGATTTAAGCTAAAAAGCCTTCTTCTCCCTTATCCTCTCTCTTTCCAGGGTCATGTAGGGATAAAAAGAACTGTAAGGTGGTCTTTTCCCAGCAGGAACTGAGGAAGCGGCTAACACCCCTGCAGTACCATGTCACTCAAGAGAAAGGGACAGAAAGGTAAGGTGAACTGTGAGGAAAAAAAGTCATTTAGACTTTTCTTCAGTCTCTGTTTACCTCCTCCCCTGGCACCACACCCCGCATCATCTTTCTGGACATTTAATTTCAAGAATTCTAGACTTACTTGCTCAAGTCTAGATATTAGAATCCTTGAAGAGGTTGAAAATGGTATTTTTTAGTTTAAGACTGAGTTTTATTTATTTTTCCCCCCTATTTAATGAACACTCTATCCTATGTAAAGTCACAAGGCTTTTGTTAAGGGCCTGTTTTTAGTTTACTGCAAAATGTGTGGAAGTAATAGTGATTTAGGTACATTTTTTGGGAAGACATCACAGTAAGCAAAACCATGAGGGGCATGGCGTTGTGCCAGGATGCTGAAATTTTGAAGGTGGCCATTGTAAGTATAGACGTTTTGGCTGCAAAAAGAAGGTAGCATAATTTAGTTCCTCTCTACCCCACTCCAATTTCTTTTTGAAGCACATGTGGAGAAAGTATTTATTGGCTCATTTGTGGTTGGAATGTCAAAAATTTTCAATAACTGCCCTCACATGGCTTTGGTCCTTGGAAGTTCGCCCTAAGTTCTGAAAAAAGAGTTTGTTCACTTCCAAGACTGTTTTTAGTGAATAAAGTCTCTCTCAGCTGATTCCAGCTCAAAGGTAACTTGCCAAGGTCCAACCATTTTGTTGTCTAATTTATACTATGGAGCTTGGCATCAGGCCGTATGTTACCTCTGATCCAAATTTATTAGTGATGTAACTTCTTGTTTTCATTCATGAACTGAAAGAGCTCTTTACCACACATGGGGTCCCTGTTAATAACAGACAACACTCTTTTCCTGCCACAGTACATTCTGTTTACTAAATGCCCCAAATGTTGAATCTTTGACAAAGTACACTGTCAGTGATTTGGGGTGGACTTCAGCTTCAACCCAGGAGGCCTTCTACCCGTCCTGTTGTGTACATGACTAGCACAATGATTTAATGCACACAAACAACTAGAGATTAGGTCATTCTTAAAAATTCTGTTTATAAAAAAATTGGACCTCATAAAGAGGGTGAAAGGATAATAAAAACAAGCTGCAGAGCACATAGACTTTTTGTTGGGCGAGCACAGCTGATTTGTATTAGCTGAATGACCTCCTAGCCTTTAAGATTGTTAACTTAGAAAAATATTCTTTTAAAGCTGAAATATTCCCTTTCATACCAAAAAATAAGAGTTCTTCCACTTGGAGCCATGATTTTTTCTATGTTTTGGGGTATATACTCTTGGACATTGTAGAGTAGCAAAATATTATGTAATAATCTTCCTCTGCTGTAAATTTGAATTATAGGCTTTTTTTTTCTTTAGCCTGAGTATTGCCCTAACTAAATAATTTGATTAAAAAACTTTTAACCTGAACTAGTTTAGCGTAGTTGTATGCACATTTTATTATATAGATTTGAAATATATTAGAATGTTCAGTTTTCCATATGTTTCGTCTGCTCTCACATTAGGATGAAAAATCCTTACATTCTGTAAGAAATGATGGTGATTTTAATTCTTTTTTTTTATGCTTTTTTTTTTTTTTTACTAGTGCCTTCGAAGGAGAATATACACATCACAAAGATCCTGGAATCTATAAATGTGTTGTTTGTGGAACTCCTTTATTCAAGTAAGTGTATTTAAAACTTGTGGATCTGGGCACTGAACAGATGATGACACACTACCTATTATTTATTCATCTTACAACCCTATAGTTGCTAAATTTCATTACTTGTTTTTTTTCTATTCACCCCTCCCAAACAAAAATAATTATTGGCTTTCATAAGTTATTTCATAAATCATTAACTTTGATACCAGTTCAAAGTTGGTAGACTGCTTTTGCACTATTTGGTTATGGCTTGCTTGTTTTGGGGCTGGACTCAGCAGTGCTAAGGAGTTACTCCTCGTTTGCACTCAGTAATCACTCCTGGTGGCCTCAGGGGGACCATATGGAATTCTGGGGAGTCGAACTCAAGTTGGCAATGTGCAAAATAAGTGTCTTACCCATTGTACTATCTTTCTGACTTTTTTATTTTGCACTATTTTACCTTTTAAATGCCCAAATAAATTTGTCCAGCTCAATAATAATGAAAGAAATTTTGGTGAACCTAAAAATGTTTTTGTTTTATAGCATTAAGCAAAGCAATGATCCTGAGTTTGTTAGATAGTAATGAAAGTTCTTTATTCTAGATACTTCAGGTTGAATAAACTCCATCAAGTAGATTATTCAGACTTTGTTCAAACTTATGCAGTAGCTTTATTGAGAGTAACATGTGTCGTACATATAAGCTAATGATATATAATGGGAACATAATGGTTTTTACATTTACGCAAGATCTGTACTTTAATGATTCTAACAATTTATTATGAAACAGATAGAAAGTAGACATTTTTAAAAAACCAAAATAGTTCTTTCAGGCTATACATTCCAGAGATTATTGATCTTATTCAAGAAAGAGAATTTTTGTTTTTTGTTTTGTTTTGTTTTGTTTTGGGGCCACACCTGACTGTGTGCATGGCCTACTCTTAGCTATGCACTCAGAAATCACTCCCAGAGAGTTCAGGGGACCATATGCTGGGGATCAAGACAGAGACTACTGCATGCCAGACAAACATCCTACCTACTGTACTATCACTCCAGCCCCAAGAATGAGAAACCTTTACAAAAACATATATGTGGAGAAAATTCCAACATCCCTCTAGAAGCCCTCCCTGGGTAGGTATCCTAATTTGGGAGGGATGAAAGTACAGAAACTAATTGAAAGTAAATGCAACTTATTTATAAAGAAACTACTATGCAAAAAAATAAAGCACAAATTAATTTTTTTTGTTATTGTTGTTGCTTGTTTTTTTTTTTGTTTTCTTTTTTGTTGATGTTGCTGTTTATTTGATTTGAACTTTGTCTTGTTTTTATCTCGGGGCTATGGTTATTGTTTGGTTATTGTCTTATTTGCTGTGGTGCTTATTGTGGTGGAGCTTTTCGGGTTGATTTTTGTTGTTGATGTTGTTTTGTTTTTTTTTCTTTTTATATTCTTGTTACGTTTTTCTTCCTTTTCCCCTTTCTTTTCTTAAATTGATATTTATAGCCTCTCGAGAAGGACTCCTCCCATTTTTTGCTTGTTTGATTTTTGCCACCCCACCTTTTTTTCCTTCTTTTCTTCTAACAGAACCACATAACTTGAACCACCTTGTTCTACCTCACAAATTGGAGGAGAAATAAAGGAGGGTACCAAGACCAAACAGTCATATGAAGATCAAGTAGAAATAAAAAATTATCAGACTTAAATACCAAATCCAAAGTCAATGACAACAGAATCGATATCCAATCTACAACAAACAAGCTAGACACAGAGGGGACCACTGGGGGCGAAGTAGGGGGATATGGGATGTATGCTGGGAACAAGGGTAGAGGGAGGACAACATTGGTGGTGGGAATACCTCTGATTTAATGTCACTATGTACCTAAAATATTCTGTGAAAGATTTTTAATCCACTGTGGTAAAAATAAAAATAAAACATTCTGAAAGAAAGAAAGAAAGAAAGAAAGAAAGAAAGAAAGAAAGAAAGAAAGAAAGAAAGAAAGAAAGAAAGAAAGAAAGAAAGAAAGAAAGAAAGAAACTACAAATTTCCTAAGGGAAATGAACAAATAAGAATTTAAAATGTGTAGCATATTAAATAAAACATCTCTTTTCATAAATGTTTCTCTTTGAAAACAATGGTAAACTTTTCAAAAATAACAAGAAGTAATAGTTTCATTGAAAATATTTTTTAAAAGTTTAAAACATTTTTGATAACATTTATTGTGACCTACGTAAATTACAAGTCTTTCACAGTAATATTTAAGGTACATAGTGACATTGAATCAGGGGTTTTCCCACCACCAGTGTTGTCCTCCCTCCAACCCTGTTCCTAGCATCTCCCTCCTTTGCCCCTGAACTGCTAGTATAACTGGTCCCCTCTGTGTATAGCTTGTTGAAGATTGGGTGTTGATTCTGTTGTCATTGACTTTGGGTTTGTGTAAGTTTAAAACATTTTTGACATTTTTTTCATATTAGTATTGGTTGAAATTCTGTTCTGAATTCTTTCATACTGATTCTTCATGTTAATTCAGCCCTTTAAATAAATTGTCACCCATATCCTTTCAGAAAACACACCTCCTTGTATTTCAGCATCATTAGCATGTGTCATAAGAGACAAGATTTAATACTTTAGGTAAGATAGTTGTGGAACCATATTAAATATCCCAAATGTTAATTTATTAATATACCAAATGGTAAATATTGGCCATATCCTTTTGGTTTTTGATTCTCTAACTCTTTTCCTATTACATGATGCAGGGAGGAAAACTTACTGTTTTAAGGAAACTAAGGAAGACTTACTATTTTAAATAAGAAACAGACCGCTTTTAATAATGGATCAAACCCATGTGAATGTTCAGATCACAAATACATAAAACTTAGCCTTTTTCTAATTAGGGAGATTCTTGTCATCTCAATTGTATTTACCTTTTTTTTAGGAAGAGCTATTTTTTAAGTTTTTAAGGAAATTTAAATATTATTTTTTATTTTTTTTTAATTTTTTAATTTTAATTATGAGAACAATGATGCAAAGAGGACAAGGTAAAGTTACAGTGGAAGGACAATCGCCCATAAACAGAGTTCTCAGAAGAAATCCCTTGCTGACGCCTAAATTTTGAACTTACAGTCAAAGAACATTAAGAAAACTAAGGCAGAACCCATGTACAATTACTTTATCCACAAGTCCCCAGACTGTAGTACATTATAACATTTCTTAGCTGTACACAAAGCAATCTAAAGCCATGAGATTTATGTGACTCCTTAAACATTGAAGGCATAGTATTTTTTTATATTTTCATGCATATTAGTTTAAGTTAACATCAAAAGTTTAAGAGGTTTTTTTTTTAAGGGTTAGAGTCAAAAGAGCACAATAAAAATGTGTTAGAGTGGCAAATATTGTTTGCATAGGCCCACCAAAATATGGGGACATGGAAAGGAAAAGTCTTGGTCTAAATACAAGGAGACCCTACCCCTGAAGTTTCCTGGCACAATACCAACTCTAGGCTCCAGGCAAACTAGTTTATTCAATCCAAGTAATTGTCTGTAGTGCCAAGACAGTTCTATTTTTCACGCAGTCTCTATTGTTGGCATCAGGTTTCTGTATTAAAGATCCTGGGATCTGCACATCCTACATTGAGGTCAGGCTGGTGTGGAGTATCCTCTAGTTTCACCTCACAATGAAGGGGCAATACAGAAAGCCCTGTCCAGTAAGCAGGTCACTGTTATTGTTAAGTCTTCTCAGTGTTAAGGGAAGTCTTTTTTGAGTAGGTTGATGTTAGAGCAGCTGTAGGGTCTTCCCTGGTAGAGGATTGCCTCCAGGTGATATTATAGACAACGTTGGATGTTTTGTAGATGTCTTCCCTAGATCACGGGTGAATGGAGAGTGCCCATTCTTCTGAGGCCTGTGCCAGGTCTTTATGTCAATGTTCAGGGTGTAAGGTCCCATTGCACTACAAGTTTTGTGTGTTCCCATCTCTATTAGATAAGAACTTATTTGTATGTATAGTATTTTCCCATTTTAATGTGCCTATGCAAACAAGAAATAAAGCCACGTGGCGTTATCAGAGTATATTGAGGCGTAAGAACACGTCCAACAATACCCATGACTTGGTTCAAACATAAGCATTAAACTGAGGGACACTTTCACCAAATTCTCTATTGAACAGTTCACAAAGAGAAGAAAAGATTAAAAAAAGGGGGGGGGAATCGATCGTCACTATACAAGAAAATATTTAGCAAGAGTTATAGCCGTCAAAGAAAAAACACATAAAATGTTGAAAAGACATAGGTGTCCTTTTTTATGCCTTTTGGAATAGTGCGGGGGATGTTAACTCCAGGGCACCACTTGGTCTGTGACTTAAGTAAAAAGGTACTTAAGTTAAAAAGGGTTATTGTAGAGTAATGATGATAGGGGGTGAGAGAGTTAAAGAGAAAAATGAACTTTTGTAGGGGTGTGAGAAAGAGCAGAGTACAAAATGGACATTCTGCATACATAAAAACATAATTCAGTGATAGTCAGTACTATTAATGTATCTTGTTTTGAAAATATAGACTGGTAAGAGATTACCAGTGACTGCTTCAAAAAGCTGGGAGGCCGGAAGTTCAGAGCCCCGCCCAGACCCTCCCTAAGGAGGCCAGTGGGGAATGGGGGAAAGCCTAGGGTACCTTCAAGCTCCGCCAAGGGACCCACCTTGCTGGCTTGCCCAGGCATGTGGCCCGGGGAAGCCCTGGAAATCTGGAGGAAGGCAGTAGAGGGGTGCTGGGGTCACCCAAGTCCCTCCCCCCCCAGGCCTGGTTAAGAAGTCCTCTGGCATGGTGGAGGCCTGCCAAACCCCATGCTGCTAGAGCCTCCCGGCTCCCAGGAAGGAAAGAGATCCTTTAAAAATTATTTTTTAATATTTTAAGGGACATATGTTTTGGGGCCATACCTGGTCATGTTCCTGGCTTTTTGTTCAGGGATCATTCCCGGCTGTGCTCTCTGGGATAGAACCTAGGTTTGTTGTGTGCAAAGCAAGTGCCCTCCATTGTACTATTTCTCCAGCCCAATATTTATAATATATTTAAAATATGTTTGCTTCTGTTTACTTGGTTTATTGTCAGGGTGTTTTTGTTTGTTTGTTTGTTTTGGAGCCACACTTGGTAATGCTCAGGGGTTACTCCTGGCTACACACTCAGAAATTGCTCCTGGCTTGGGGGACCATATGGGACGACAGGGATCGAACCACAGTTCTTTCTAGGTCAGCCATGTGCAAGGCAAATGCCCAACCACTGCGCCACCACTCCAGCCCCTATTGTTGGTATTTTTTTTTTTACACCTTCTCCTCTATTGTCAGTTTTTTTTGAAAAATAAAAAAGAAGTTCTGGCTCTAGGCCATTGTATAACATGTTCTTTTACATAGGAAAACTTATATGATTGGTGCCCACAAAGACTTTCCTAGAGTCATTGGGCTTGAATTATTTTCAGGGAGTCAGTTGATGATCTTTTATTTTTCTCAAATTGATGTGTCTGAAAAAGTCTGTATTTGGTTACATGTTTTTTGTTTTTTAGATCTTTCTCTATTAAAATCATCCTTCCTTCACTTCATGGCGGATACCAAACCTTTGACCTATCTGAATTTTACCATGATTTATTTTCCTGGTATAAAACCACTCAGGAATTAAAAATATGACAGTTCAGTAATGTATTATTTCTGAAGTATTGATACTTGAAATAAAGACAAATGAGTAATAAGTAAGTTGAGAATAAATGTCAATTTAACT